>NC_073693.1:250128314-250233190 GCF_029784155.1 Uranotaenia lowii
TACAAGGAGGAGTGCCTGAGTAAACGTATTCTTCCGTCCGTACATTAGATCTCATAAAGATGCAGTAAAGTTTTGGCCAGATGTGGCAAGCTGTCAATCAATACAGCAAAACGGTACTACAGTGGTATCGAGACAACGTGGTGGATTTTTTTCGAAATTTTTTTTCAACCCACCCAACTGCCTTATATTCCGCCCTTTCGAAAAATATTGGGCAATTGTCAATTAAAAGATGATGAAGAATGGTAGGACGAATCGAGATGCAACAGAGATGAAGAGATGGTGGAATGCTGAGGTCAGCGAATAGGGTGTCCAAACTATGATGAATAGTGTTCGCCGAAAAGTTCGAGATTTCCACCACATCGGAATATTTTTTTTGCTATTTTTCCTTTAAAGTGCAATTTGCATTTTGAGTCACTAACACTTTCATTTCGTTTACATAGCTCCTAGATAGACCCGTATTAATGCGACCAGATTTAAGATGAACTAAGCTTTCGTGGTATGATATGACGAGGAAGAACAAGGGTACATTGTTTGCCCAATTTAGGCCAGTGAAATAAGTTATAACCAATTTTCGGTAATTCAGGTCCAAAGTAGGCTAAACAAGTTGAAAAAAGAAGAAAGAAAAATGAAGGAAAGAAGAAGGACGGAAGAAAGAAAGAAGAAAGAAAAAAGAAAAAAAAGGATGGAGAAAGGAAAAAGGAAAGGCGTTTAGGAAAGTAAGAAAATATGAATCAGAAAAACCGAAGATGAAGAATCTTAAACGGAAAAATAAGTGTAAAGTTGGTAGTAAGAAAGAAGAAGTACATGAAACAAATAATAATAATTTGTTTTCGTTCTTATTGACATAACTTCTGCACTGTGTTATCTAACCTAGAAAATAATCAATTCATATCACAGTAGCTATCAGCTCCCGGGAAACTACGCTGATAAGAGTCGTCAATATTGAATCATTTCTTGTTGGCCATAATTTTTGTTGTTGTCGCTGTCACGGGTACATGATTTACACGCCTGAAACTTGCTTGATGAAGTTCCTAATCGACAACCGCCCCAGGTGTGTGTAAACTGCCGGCATTGGTCCGCCGCAGTTTGTTGATCCCCAAGATACAACGCCAATTTGTCGGCCACCAGAAACCAGCGGGCCGCCACTATCCCCGTTGCATGAATCACGGCCCAACTGACCGGCACAAATCATGCTGGAATGGAAATAAGAGAAAATGTGAGACTTGGAAAGCTCGAATCGCAAATTGCAGCTTACTTATCCGTCACCAGCTCTGTGCCCCACTGCAGTGCACACGTGTCTCTTGCCACAATTGGAACATCTACGGCGTTGAGCCTCGCCGGCAGATAGTCGTCAGTAAGCTGCAAGACGAAAATGCTAATTTATTAGTTTACATTAAGCCGGGTGTCCCACAAGGGAAAGAAAGTACCGTGCGTCCCCATCCAGTGACAATGCTGCGGATGCCTGGCATAGGTTCGTATCCGGCCGGAACAAGTTGAACAGCTTTAACGTGTTCTCCCGCAAAGGGAATTGTCACACGAATCAAGGCCACATCGTTGTCAAACATTGCGGGATTATAATCTGGATGTATGACTATCTGGGCTGCATTGTAAATCTGGCCACCAAATGAGCGGTCGCTGCTTCCGGCCCGAAGTGAAATCTTGCAAAATAATTAGAACAATAATTGAATTGGGCCACCACAAACAATTCGGCAAACTCACGGCTGAAGGATCCCACAGAGGATAGACACAGTGAGCTGCCGTCAGTGCCCAGCTCCGGGAGATTACGGATGCACCGCATATATGGTTGCCCAGAGATCTCAGCGACAGCTGATATGGAAAACTGCTTACGTCCACCTGGTGACCACCGATGATTTTGCCTAATCCCGCCACATTTTTACTTCGGTCTGCATCGACCAGTTTAGCCGCTTTCGGTATCATCTGCAACACTTTCCAAACATCCTCACCAAGAATCTCTGCAGAAAAAGTACAAATCCTTCAGATAGACCTTCTAGGATAATCGAAAACATCACAAAAAAACGACAACGGCCAAAGTCAGTACCTGCCCTAGCAGCACAAACCGCAAAAACCACAAAAACAAATACCGTTGCTGGTCTCATCGTTCGACTTTCTTACCGAAAGACCAATAACAACTTCAATGATCAACAGAACTGGAGCTATCTTCTTTTTATACTAGGTAGTAGGGAACTAGTTGCCAACATCGGACTCATCATTGATAGGGAAAACACAATCGACCCGAGCGAGAGGCATCAATGAAATTTGGTTCACTTCCGAAATGGAAGGGGCCATCATACATGTCGAAAACTCCCGGAATCACTCCATCATTGTCAATCGTACTTCGCACGACGGATGTTAGTTGTTCGGTTTATCTTGAGGGGAAAAAAGTGACAGAGGTGCACGCTGAATGCATCGAACTGCTCGCATTGGTAGCACTAGTTTACGGTTGTTGATATAAAATTAATAACAGCAAGGTTAACTTATCAGTAGGGTTACTTTTAAAATTGGCGATAACAAACCATCATTGATTATCGCTGCAGATGAACTTATCACAGCTACTGTTTCATATCGTTATCAAGTTTGCAATTGTGGGTTTTGATGAGTACACATTCAAGTCTTCTAAGAATTAAATTATTTTTAAGAGGGTAAATGTTCTTTAACATCACTTGTACGTTGTGAACGAGGAACCACTCCATCACGAATTTTTTTAACAGAATGATTTAAAACAGATCAGACCAAATGTGTTGCATGTTAAATTTGAGTTATCAAGCACTCCTGCACTTAGGTTCAAGGGTTAACATTTGAAAATACGCAAAAATCCATTTAACCTTCATCTATATGTTTTTCCTGGTACCACCATTGGGCGTTATCTGGCTACCAAGATACTGGAAACACTCCGCTTTCTCAACATGTTGCCCAGTTACCACGAAATTTGAACGATTTTCTGTGTTGATTTCCATCGAATTGGTCTTTCCGACATTGATTTTGAGACCTGCTGGCTTGGAGCTTCCGGTGAGGTCGTCGAGTTTGCTCTGCTTGTCTGCTTGTTGTCTTTGGGCAAGCAAAACAAAATCGTCTGCCAGGTCAAGGTCGTTTAGCTGCTCTATTGTTGAAGGATTCCACCGCAATCCTCGGTTTGGTTCAAACATCAACAGTCGATCGATCCTGTCAGGATCTCATCCATTACGATGGAAAAAAGTAGCGGTGATAAAATACATCCTTGTCTCACTCCAGCAGTTACCGGGATTGGATTGGACAGAAAACCATCGTGCAAGACTTTGCACGAAATGCGTCGTACTGTGCTTCGACGAGATGAACTAGTTTCTCTGAAACCCCTTGTCGTCTAAGAGCAGCCCAGGTGTTTTCGTGGTTTAGCCGTACAAATGCTTTTTTCGAAATCAACGAACACCAGCAGATGAGAGTCCTGGAATTCGTTGATTTGATCCAGTATTATTCGTAGCGTTGTGATGTGGACCACACATGATCGTTCAGATCGGAATCCAGCTTCCTTTGAGGGTTGTACAGATCAACGTTACGCCTCGCCAGTTACCGCGCTCTGTCAGGTCTCTTTTCTTCGGGACCTTTACAAGGATATCCTGCATCCAGTCGGCCGGGTATGTTGCAGTATCCCAAATGTCAGCAAAAAGACGGTGCAACATCGACTTTCAGCATTTCAGCAGTGATGCAATCGATGCCAGGCGCTTTGTTGGATTTCTTGGCTTAGATTGCCGCTTGTATTTCAGCCAGCGAGGGCGCTTCCGAGTTGACGCCATGTATGCGACTTACTGTTGGCGCTTCGAGCTGCGGGTTCTCTTGGCCATCGCTATTCGTGACTCGGAAGAGTTGTTCGAAGTGCTCAGTCCATCGTTTGAGCTGGTCTGTTCGATCGGTCAATAAATGACCTGCTCAGTCTTTTAGCGGCATTCTTACAGTAGTCCTTGCACCACTGAGGCGGTAATGAGGTAATTCAGGACATCCGTTGAATTTTTCTTATCTGGCACTTCCGGTAGGCATGATATTTATCAAGTCCCTGGAGACATTTCCCTTCCCTAAACTTTGGAAAACTGCTGCAATTACTCCCATTCACAAATTTGGGAATGTACGTCTCGTAGAGAATTACCGGGGTATCTCTATATTGAATTGCTTGGCAAAGGTTTTCAAACTCTTGGTCTTCAACGTAATGAGCACTGTTTCTTCACACATTATAGCAGAATGTCAGCACGGTTTTCGCAAAAAGAGATCAACGTTATCAAATGTTTTTTTTTCTTTTGGGAGTCCTCGTTGATGTTGTTCAGTGATGTTTAGAAGAAAAGATTTGCCTAATTTTTAACGTTTCGGTTTAGTGTTTATTTCAACCCTCTTCAGAAACTATTTTATAATATAAAATGAGGAGAAAAAATTTGTTTAATAACTATAGCCTAGTTAATAATATAACGTGAAAGTACAAAAGTAAAAACACCCACAAGAAAGCTATTTTTCCGCCTGCTAAGGTCGTTGCTTAAATTGGAAAGGAAGTCAAGTCTATTGCTGCTGCTGCTGCTGCTTGTTGTCGTCGGGACGTCGATTTATCAAAGTTTTTGGAATCTCTCGTTCTCTCTCCTCTCTGAGTTTGGTCCATAGTCCGTTGTAGGCGTTGGAAACTCCCTTCGTATCAATCTGGAGACTAACCGCTTGGTTCCCCCTCAGTTTGTTGTGCAGTTTTTCCGCAATCAACCTATGCGACTTGTGGCTGATCTTCTTTTTAGGATTTGGGTTTTCGCAGTTTATTTGTTTTTCACTCGTATGCTGTTTTCATGTTGTTTGGTCCTTTGTAGTCGCCAGGGAAAGTGATGTAGATGTGATCTTTGAGGAATTTAACAACGCGCATAAAACCCTCAAATTCACACTTGAAAAGGAGGAACAACAAACCATTCGCTTCCTGGACATGATTTTATCGAAACAACATGATCAAATTATCAAAACATGGTTCACGAAACAACCGGACGGACTATACTTGGACTTCAACTCGGAGAACCCGTTTACGCACAAACAAAACCCGAATGTCGCTTTGACATTTCATTTTCGGGATATTATTTTCCGTTTGAGCCATCACAATGGTGCGTCGGGTCAGTGACAGCATTGTACTAAAACGCAAAACTTGTTCTAAACAGCAGCGTTTTCCAGCGTCGACGTTTTTGTTTTGAAAAAAATCAAAATTCTAGCGCGTCAGCAGGGCTTTAAATATTCCTTTTTTATGTTTTCTGTCAAAGTTTGACACAAATATACTGAAAAATAAAATTATCGTCATTTTTCTCCCTGATTGTACAAACTTGATGAATAACATCGTTGATGTTCATTTCACTCATAAAAAAATATTTTACATAATGATGAAATCATAAATAATTGACTAAAACCAAAAAAAAATCGTCCATTTATTTTTTTTTTCTTCCATTATCATTCCATTATCTGCCATTTATCATAATGATTCGGTTTTCTAACTCCTATCGTTTCTCGAAAAATTGAATTAAACCTTGGTGCCGAGTTTAATTTTCATAATTTTCACAAAAACCTTTTCTGTGGATGCTGTATTGCAGTAACAACGATTATTTTTGTGTTCGGGTATCTAAACTATTTCGGTAATCGTTCTGGTATGATTCTGTTTGGGGTATAATTAAGTGTTACAAATCTTTAGTTTTCAGAACAAAAACTTTCAATTGTTTCCATACGAAAAATGGAAAAATTGATTTCCAGGCTACGCAGATGCTACGCTGAACGAAGGCAGAAGGCAGTTGAAAATAATTTTTGTATGGAAACACGTAAAACACATCAAATATATGCTTGTTGTGTTCAAATATAAGCGCGTGGAGACAAATGACAATAACACCAATTTGTTGCACTTAGTTCAAGCTTCAACGTGGTTCATTAGTTTTAAAAATTCACTGGCACGTTTTTGCAATAAACGCTCGTGAAGTTGAGTAAAAATAAAACTTAAAGTTGCAATAAGTTGGCTAGGAAACGTCGTAGAATGTTGAAATCTTGTGCAAAACGTGTGATTTGAATGTCCCAACAAATGTTCAGAACATCTTATTCATGTAAATCCTTATCTAACTATAGTTAAGTATAAAAAAACTAACTTGTAAATAACTTTCATACTAAAACCTTTATAACTCTGCCCTGAAAAGAGTTTTGATGTGTTCAACAAAGTTTCATCAAAACAAACTTTTGGTTGCTATGTTTCTTGACGCTGTATTGTGATGCAAAAATCGTCGTTTGCGTCGCGTCAGCGTTTTAGTACTCAACGACGGCATTGACAGTTGACGCGACGCGACGTCTGACGTGGTATAGGGCTTTTGCTACACACACATACAAGAGGTCTGTTGGGCACACATTAGAGGTTTTTATATGCGAAAAAAGCAAAATTCCATCAAAATGTTGGTTTTCCCTTAAATGAATGTTCAATTAATCTCAAAAACATTCATAAAGTATATTTCGGATCATTTGCTAACAAGTGGAAACGATTCAGTAAGTATTTTATTGGATATCAGTGCGGAACCAAGCAAACTAAAATGAAAAACAAGCCAACCATCATTGTAAAGCAAATTAGACGGTTCCCCGGATCCTTTGCTCACGTATTGGGGTCTTTCATATAAATATTTAGAACCAGGAAGATTAAATTAAGATTTTCGTCACGAAACTGATTAAGAAACTTGAGCAATATCTGTCCTGCTTCCACTAAAAACGCTCGTATCCTGTATAAAGTCTTCATTTTCCTTAAAGAACCTCACCTAAAATTAGAAAAAAAAAATCACAAACAAGTCAAAAAATATTCTAGCTTTTGAAAAATGTGTCGTACATAAGAAACTTTTCAATAGTTTTCATAAATTCTTCAAAAAATATCTCTCTTTCGTCGATTTATTTTCATTTCACATGGGGCTGTCAGATTTGTTTGCCCAACGGCTCACTAATACTAATGCACTGTGCAAAACCCCTATTGTGTGGCAGCCTTAACATTCTTACGTTCACCAGAAGCAGGGTTGAGATTACCCATATCTACACAGCTGATAGCGTCTCTCTTGAAAAAGTTGAATCTATTAGGGATCTTGGAGTGAATATGGATAAATCTCTGACATTCAAAGAGCACTGTTCTGGGATTTCCGGTAAGGAACACCAAAGGATTCAGTGATACTTACCACTCTTATTATCTCTCATTATACTGATCACTCGTTCGCAGCGGTTTGGAGTACAATATCCACCCAGCTAACATGAAATCGTAATAGAAATGATAATCCAAATCGAATATTTAGACATTTTCAATAACCATCGTAAAGAAGTTGGTATTGAGTGATTTTCTATCATTTATTTACGACAAGCTTTGCTCAAAATAAGTTGGATCGGATAGCAGTTTAGTAAATTCGTAAATATGTCTCCAAATAGTTAAGAATACGCTAATTCGACATTTACGATTTGAGTGAACTGATTTACGATAAATGGGCGATCCTTCCTTCTTTCTTCCTTTGACCGGTTCGTGAACAGAAAATCTTACATAAAGAGCTATATCGCAAATCATTTTAACTGATGAGTTGGCATCGTGGTAAGATACCGGACAGACAACTCGGAGGCTGGGGTTCAAATCTCGGTCCGGGAATTTTTTTTTGTTTTATTCAAATTACTTCAAATCGTATATTTTGCTTTTTGTAGGGAAATCGAATCGTTAAATCTTGTCATTGTAGATATATCGCCTCCACTTTTATAGCTATATGCTATTTTTGTTAGTTTAATACAATCTTTTCATCTGGTATATTCTTTTGATTAATTCTGTTGTTCCTGCGATATACCCTCTTAAATGTTTGCTGGGCAATTATGGGCACCAAATTCAACTAACGGGCTGAAACTACTTGAGTAAGTCCAGAAGCGGTTCCTGCGATACGCGCTTCCAAATTTACCATGGAATGAACCTCAACGACTTCCCTCCTACCATGACCGATTTGGAATCCTGAACATCGAACCAATCGGTTCACGTGCTGTGCTGCTTCGTCGTCTGTTTATATTCGACATCATATCCGGGAATATAGATAGTGCCAGTCTCATCTAAATGATGAAGCATGAACACCAAGACACCAAGAAGGCTCCTTCTCCATTTTCGGCTGATGCAAATGTGGTCAATTTGATTTTTAGTTCGGCCATCTCGGGATACCCAAGTGACCTTACGTGCTGGTCGATGGGGGAAGAGCGATCCACCGATCACCATGTTGTTGTTGCCACAAAATTCTACAAACAGCTCTCCGTTTTCGTTCATCTGTCCTAGACCATGGCGCCCCATGATGCACTCAAGGTCCTGATTGTCGGAGCATGAATGTTACCCTTCGGATTTCTTTTCTACCACGCTGTTCAGTTGACTGTAAAACTGCTCTTTCTCCTGCAAATCTGCAACGTCAGTTGGCGCATAACACTGAACCACTGTAAGGTTTATAACCCGTGTTCTGAATCTGGCTACGATTATTCTTTCGTTTATCGGTTCCCATCTTATGAGGCCCGCATGGGCCTGCGGGCTTAACAGTTTAGCCAACGGGCTTTGCTCAGTCCCAGAATTTCTAGCTTAAGACGGCTACCTTCTGCAGCAAGTTACGCCAGCTTGCCTCTTTGGGCAAAGGTTAGAACGTTCCAAGCTCCAATTCGTGTCCGTGTTTTCGTACTAAAGTTCCAGACAGACCGACGAGAGCCGATGCTCTCATCAGCTAATGATTTCAATCTTCCAACCAAGTTAGCAAAAGAGTGACCTCTAACTGAGTAAATATCCAATAGATTCTTCCAGTACACTGAGTTCACTAATGTTATAAAGTATCAAGTGTACATGTGTAAATTTTGCACTGAAAAATGAAAGAAACTCGAAAGTCGGGAACACAGTTGAGTCGATCCTTACAAGGCTATGCAATATTTGAATAAATCTGAAAGCACCCTTCAGCCTCTCAAAATCGAAGTTGTGATATGGTTCATGATCAAAGTAACAAACTTCATGATTGCGAAAAGCGTTTGATTATTCAGTCATTCGTTTATACTCCGGTGTGCTGGGAAATGAAGCTACGAACTCCAGCGTTTCCGATGTTAGCGTACACTCCTGGCAGTGGACCTCCGCAAGCAGTTGCGCCCCAGGACACAATACCGAACTGGCGTCCTCCAGTCACCAATGGGCCACCGCTGTCTCCGTTGCAGGAATCGCGTCCGGGCTCACCAGCGCAGACCATACTATATTTAACAGGAAAGAAGGATATTGGGTTAGTACTTCTGTTAAATCACCTAAGCATCTCAGTTGACTTACGAGGCATGGATGATTCCACCCCACTGGTTGTTGCAGGTAGCCTGAGCAACGACTGGAATATCAACGGCACGTAGATTGACCGGCAGAGTTCCTCCCTGTTGCATGAGACCCCATCCAGATACGATACTGCGAGTTCCGGCAGCGAATCCGGTTCCAGATGGCACCAGAGTGATGGGCGCAATGTTAGCTCCAACGAAAGAAGTGGTGATACGGATCACGCAAACGTCGTTGTGCAGGTTGTTGTTGTTGTATTGAGGGTGGTTGATGATCTGAGCAGCTTGGAAGATGACTCCTCCAGTCAAACGGCTAGCGCTACCTCCACGGAAAGTGATCTAGAACAACAAGTTGCATATGTACCTCAGTTTGAGAGTCTATCCTTTTCTCAAATATCACTCAACTGTCTAGGAATACTTACAGCATTGACATTGGGCATTGGGAAGGTGCAGTGAGCAGCCGACAGAGCCCAGTTAGCAGAAATGACCGAAGCACCGCAGATGTGGTTTCCATTCGAGCGCAGAGACAGCTGATACGGGAACTGAGCAATGCTCACTTCATGTCCACCGACAATGCGTCCCTCGTATTCCGGGGCCACGAAATCCTTCAGACCCTCAGGAAGGATTCGGTTCTTCTCCAACCACAAGTCCTCGGCGATTCCGGCATATGCCGAAACGGCGCACAGAGCCAAAACGATAAAAGCCTTCATTGTCACTGCTAACTCAACTGAAGCATTACGTTAGCCACCTTCAGTTTTTATAGGGGAAATTACCTGATAACACCTCACAGTCTTGTTAATCTAACCGTCAGCCGGTACCACTGTTTTAGGACTTCTGAATTCCCAAACTGCTGTTCTACGTCAATCGATAACGATCAATGGCAGATATTTGTGTACAAGATTAAATAAAAACAATCCCAGCCCCAAAAATAAAAAGGTTCCTTCCAATGTAATCACGCTTAATCTTCACGCTTTATTAGATTGTAGAAAATACAGGAAAGTTTTCCGCGCGGAAGGAAATTATCAATCAATTAATGTATTTTTCGGTTAGGGAGGTGGTGAAATGTATATGTTGCATAAAAATTTGATTGAATTACCCTCGGAACTTTGCCCAATTGACGAGGTAATTAGGATTCTCACAAAATGCAGTGGAAAAACTTATCATTTTCAAGACGTTCATCATCAACGGATTATTTTGTGATTAAAATTTGCCAATGATTCTATGTTAAGTTGGATGAAATTCTTAATTCAAGAATATCTACATTGAATTTCTTCCACGTTCATATATGAAAAATAAGTCTCAGCCCATCCAATAAAGCGAAAAGGGGATATGAAAGTTAATTCAGTTACAGTTGAGCGGAAAAAGTAGCAGATCGAGTTCATTACAGTGACCCTTATTTCTCAACTTTCTTAAATATTCCCCAATTTTAATCCAATAATGATAAAACAATACTGGAAAAATTAAAACTCTTCGGATAAGTTTAAGACAATCCTCGAAGACCTTAAAATTTGTATGGAACATTCTATGGAAAAATTAGAAAACTTTCACAGTGGTAGCGGATATCGAATTCACTTCACATAATCATCAAAAAATTAAGAGTTCAGTGAAACGTCTTATCCGTGTATCTTTTACTGTATATAGTTTTATACTTTGATTATCGTTTATTCCATATTTTCTTGATGTACCTATCCAGGCTTGCCCATAAATCCAATAAAAATTTCGATAGAGGTCAAATTTTTTCCGGGTTTATCCAAATTATTTGCTAAATCAAATAAGAAATGCAAATTATTCTTTGAAAAGATTTAGATTTTATATTCAAAAACGATTTCGAAATGCTCAATCCTTGAATACGATTTTAACACTGTTGCTGTGATTTAATGAAAACTTTGAATTTAAAGTTATTTTCTTTCATTTTTCTCTTATATTTTTTTGTCCAAGGTTTTGTTCAGTTTTGCCATTTTTGACGATTTCAAAAATCTTCCGGAATTGCCGACTGTGTAGTGAAAAGTATGGTATGCTTAAGGTAAAGGTCATCGTTCCTTTTACAACTATTTTGAAGATATCTTGCTAAAATTCGACTTTCATCTTATTCGATATCAAATAAGAAATACCAAATTGTTTAGCACCTGTTCCGACGTGTTTTGTCCACGATTTTACAGGAGCCCATTCTCTTTGGTGATAAACGCCATACACTCTAAACTCAGCCTCTATGCCAATCATGAGTAATCAATATCATACCGCTTTTGGCGTAAGAAAAGAACGCGACTGGGGATGATTCTATTTGCGATCGCCGGCATTAACTTCCCAGCGCAACCGCATTGCGCATGACTGAAAGAATCAAAACAAAAACGTTTTCTCGCCCCTCCCTATCCCATCACAAGACGAAGGAGGATGAACATAAAAACCGGCCAACAACCACCGGCCAAGCTGCCCGGATTTCAATGGAAATCCATTCCCTATTCCGTTTTCTTCACAGGACAAAGGACTACCTTGAAAGGAGCCCAAATGCCTGGAAGCCACCGTTATGCGTTTTTTTTTTGTGGTTAATCGATAGCAGAAAGCCTGTGACAAATATCCCTCGTCCTCCATCCGGTTCAGAAAGTACAGTGGTTAAGATGTCGGATTGACAAGACGATATAAAAATGGAGTTGTGAGTTCGATTTTCACTTCCTCACGGCGCTGTATTTTTTTGCCGTTGTTTCTGGGATGAATTATCATTTGGCCGAACACCATTATTCGGTACATCTCTATTCGTGAACAGTTTTTTCCTTTTCAACAAGACACTGTTTTTCATAATTTTTATCGTTACAGATTTTTTTTAATAGATCAAAAAAGCCCTTAAAATATGGAAATAACTTCAACGGGTATGTACATAAATAACAAAACAAAATTGTATAAGTTTCCAATGACATGACATAAATAGTTTTTGAATTCATTCTCGAAAACAATATTAAATATTCTTACCAATCACTTAAATATTCTTGGAACACTCTAAACATTTCAAAATAATTCAATAGTTAAAGCTCAGAAGTGAATAAGTCTAACCCTTAAAGAAAGTTGCAGATATTTTCGTAAGATTTTAATTTCTCATAGATACATATACCCATACAAAATGTATGGAAAAATAAAAACAGTAAAAACTGCAACTTTTATCGCTTGTCGTTTTCCAGAAAGTTGTTCCTGGACTTAACCCTCTACTGCATAAGTACGAGCCCATAAGTTTCCTCGCGATTTTTCACATTGTTTAGCCTAATTCAGTTCTGTTAAAAAAAATTATTCAAAGCTCAAAACAATCAATTAACAAATATAAAATCCAAGAATTTAAAAAAAAAAACTTATCTAATTTCTTAAATTGATCAATAAAATCTATTGAAAAAACAACTTTGTTTTTTATCATAAATTGCCTAGTTAGAGGTCAATAACGTTGTTTACGTTGGCGAATATTTTTTTCTCAACGTATTTATAGTCCATGCAGGAGAGGGTTAATATTTTTACTTCAATTAAGACAAGCTATGTTTTCCAAAATGTTGGTCTGAAAATATATAAGGTACTAGCTGATCCCATACGAACTCCGTTTCGCTTTCAATTTAGAATATGTCATGAACAGTTTGAATGAAGTTCAATTTACAGGCATTTTTCAGATGCCATTCCGAATGTTTTTTAAGCAATAATTACAAAAGTTTGAACACGTTATATGTACGTTCACTTTATTTTTGTCGTATGCTACTAAATTTGAAATCAGGAATCAATTGACTGTGCCAAAAAACCCAAGTATATGAATTTTCGTCTCGATGCGATACATACTCATGTAATTATTGCAAAGCAAATTTGACAGTTTGTCGTTTAATACAAATATTGGAATCAAAAATAAATTGACCGTCCCAACCCCAATAAACCATGTATAAATTTCGACTCGATCGTTGCAGATGAGTGGCCTCTTTTACGAATTTTGATGTCTAAGATCGATTGACCTTTCTTCAAAACTCCCGTGCGCAATATTTCAAACCAATCCACTGCATAATAACGTAAATATCGCAAAAAAAAACAGTGAATAGTTAATATGGTCCGCTTTGGCCGACCCCTGACCCAAAATTGGACAATTGAAATCAATGTCCTTAATAACTTCTACGTGCAAATTTTCATCTCCATCCGATGTATAATAACGTCAATATCATAAAAAAAACTGAAAAGGTAATATGGATGACCCCTTTTGTCGGTCCCTTACACAACATTTGATAACTGAAATTGTTTGCACATCATTCAAAATTCGCGTGTACCAATTTTCATCTGAATCCGATGTATAATCACGTCAATACCGCAAAAATAGCGAACAGTTAATATGGACGACCCCTTCGAATTGCCCCTAATACAAAATTTGATACCGGCAATCGATTGCGTGTCCCTAAAAATATCCGAGCGCAAATTTTCTTTTCAATCCGATGAATAATAACGTCAATATCACAAAAATATACAAAAGTTGATATGGACGACCGCTTTTGCCGACCCCTTAAACTGAATTCGATACCTGGAATCGATTGCTTATCATTCAAAACTCTCGTGTACCAATTTTAATCTGAATCCGATATATAATAACGTCAGTATAACCAAAATAGCAAACAGTGAATATGGACGCCCCCTTTGGCTGGCCCCTTACACAAAATTTGAAACCGGCAATCGATTGTTCGTCTCTAAAACCATCCGAGCACAAATTTTTATCTCAATCCGATGTACATTAACGTCAATATCACAAAAATATTGAAAATTAAATATGGACGACCCCTTTTGCCGACCCCTGACCCAAAATTCAATACCTTAAATCGATTTCTCATCTCTCAAAACCCTCATGTGCAAATTTTCATCACGATCCGACGAAAAACGACGTGAAAAACGCGAAAACAATATTTGTCTTGTATGGACGACCCCCTTTAGAAGGGGTCATCCGAAAATCTGAAGACCTTTTTCATCATTCCTGGTTCTTATGAACATCCATGTCAAATTTCAAACCTCTAGCTCTTAAGACGGCTGAGTCTATAGAGGACAAACAAACAAACAAACAAACAAACCCACAGAAATTGCTTTTTATATATGCATATAGATAGATGATGTTTTCTCGTTCCAAAAACAAAGGAAAGTCCTCAAGTAACACATTAAGGACCGCGAAGAAAACTAAGCCGTTAAATACCCAAGTTCGGCATTATATATCTCAGAAACCCCTGGAAATGTTTTAACAAATTTAATTTCTTTGTGTTACTGGAAGTGTTGTGATTAATTTTGTTGAATAAAGTTTCATTATAATATTCATAACATTTGAGTTATGCTTCTAAGCGTAGAATCTAACGACAAACGAACAAACGAGATATCTCGTATTTGGTCCGCAATATTTTGATAATCATCGTTGATTATCCCATCCTAACTTAGCTATTTATTTTAACAATCTGAGGGGCTGGTTTCTCATATCGACAAAGCTGGTTAAACCGAATCCAAGCTTCCTAACAATAATACCAGATTGGAAATTCAGAAGTCCAAAATGACGAAATCGATGCCGGTTAGATTAGCAAAAGTGTTATCAGCGTATTTTCTCTATATAAACCGAACACGGTCAACGAAATGATACAGTTGGTTTGGCAGTGACAATGAAGGCTTTTATCGTTTTGGCTCTGTGCGCCGTTTCGGCCTATGCCGGAATCGCTGAGGACTTGTGGTTGGAGAAGAACCGAATTCTTCCTGAAGGTCTGAAGGATTTCGTGGCCCCGGAATACGAGGGACGCATTGTCGGTGGACATGAAGTGAGCATTGCTCAGTTCCCGTATCAGCTGTCTCTGCGCTCGAATGGAAACCACATCTGCGGTGCTTCGGTCATTTCAGCTAACTGGGCTCTGTCGGCTGCTCACTGCACCTTCCCAATGCCCAATGTCAATGCTGTAAGTATTCCTAGACAGTTGAGTGATATTTGAGAAAAGGATAGACTCTCTAACTGAGGTACATATGCAACTTGTCCTTCTAGATCACTTTCCGTGGAGGAAGCGCTAGCCGTTTGACTGGAGGAGTCATCTTCCAAGCTGCTCAGATCATCAACCATCCCCAATACAACAACAACAACCTGCACAACGACGTTTGCGTGATCCGTATCACCACTTCTTTCGTTGGAGCTAACATTGCGCCCATCACTCTGGTGCCATCTGGAACCGGATTCGCTGCCGGAACCCGCAGTATCGTATCTGGATGGGGTCTCATGCAACAGGGAGGAACTCTGCCGGTCAATCTACGTGCCGTTGATATTCCAGTCGTTGCTCAGGCTACCTGCAACAACCAGTGGGGTGGAATCATCCATGCCTCGTAAGTCATCTTAGACGCTTAATTGATGCAACAGAAGAACTCATCCAATATCCTTTTTTTCTGTAAAATATAGTATGGTCTGCGCTGGTGAGCCAGGACGCGATTCCTGCAACGGAGACAGCGGTGGCCCACTGGTGACTGGAGGACGCCAGTTCGGTATTGTGTCCTGGGGTGCAACTGCTTGCGGAGGTCCACTGCCAGGAGTGTACGCTAACATCGGAAACGCTGGAGTTCGTAGCTTCATTTCCCAGCACACCGGAGTATAAAGAAATGACTGAATAAACAAATTTTAATCTCAACTTTCAATTACAATTGTTTTCATGGCTCTGTTGACAAAGTGTCCATATATTGTTAAATTTCTTGTATCAAGTTATACATGATTTGTTAGATTTTGAAAGTTGTAGTGCGTCACGAGTGTTTGTTGCGGCACTTCTCTGTTCAATATTCTCAAATTTCAAGATTTCTGATACGCTAAGATACGCGTGCAAGATTTCGCGGTTTTACCCGGATATTTGACACAAAATTTAGGAAAAATTATTTCCAATTTATTTGAATAAAAAAAAATTTAATTGAGTTATTATTATTTTTTTATTTTTGAGCCCAGAAACGTTTTTTTAAAGCAAGTTTTTTTCAAAATAATCATAAACAGTTTTTCATGATTATAATTTTAATGGCATGTGCGGCGGAATGAAAACTAGAGAGAATTTATTTTATAGAAATTTGAAAGAAAGGTGGATAAACAGGCATTAGTGCGCCAATAGGAGAAAGCTTGATAAGTGTTGAAATTTTAGGCTAGAGGGCATGTTGATGAAAAGCTCCCATGAATTGCTAACTATACACAGGCGGCGGCAACGCTATTCAAACCGTATGGAGCACATCTCTCAGATTTCCCCTTTTTTTCCCTCGTTTTGACAGATTTAAGCTTTTTTCCTCAGATTTAAGCTTTCGTCTCCTATGCTCTCAAGTCAAAAAAAGCTTAAATATGAAGAAAAAAAAGCTTAAAAAGGAGATTCACGACCACTTATTTAAAAGATGTTGGTCACACGATACATAGACAAATCGTGTAACGTTGCCTCCATCTGGCTATACATGGGAATTCTCTTTCTGAGTTTCTCATGTATAGTTAGCTAGTGTAGAGCAAAGGCGGGAGCAATTCATGGGAGCTTTTCATCAACATGCCCTCTAGCCTAAAATTTAAACACCTATAAAGCTTTCTCCTATTGGCACACTAATGCCTGTCTATCCACCTTTCTTTCAAATTTCTATAAATTAAATTCTCTCTAGTTTTCATTCCGCCGCACATGCCATTAAAATTATTATCATACAAAATTACGGCGATTAAAATCATATACCGTAAACTGGGGGAACTTTGATCTGCGGGGTAACTTTGATCGACATGAAATTTTTGCAGATAATCATCATTAACTAAGTATAAAGTTAAAATACCTGAAAATTGTTTACTACGTTTGAAAGCCTGTAGATTGAGTTACAAATGAGCTTAATTTGGTTTTTATTAGAAGATTGTTTATGTTATTTAAAATATAATTTTAAAATCTTAAAATATTTGGTTTTTCGAAGGCTCACAAACAAACATCTCTCCTGATCAAATTTAAGCATGTAGGAAGCAAATCGGCTGTTTAATGTGAAAGTTCAACTCTTTTCTTGGTTTAGGTTAAGTTTAAGTGTTATTTTTATGGTCATTTGATGATGATTTTTGGATATTAAAAAAAAATGGTCGTTTTCCATGAAAAAGCCTGTTTAAAAAAATGGCTACAAACCCTATCAAATTGTTAAATTTGAAGAAAAAAAAGAACATGGGAACAGTACGAGGACTTAAGGAATTGCATGAAGGTAAAATTTTATTTGTTTTTGAAGCCAATATAAATTGAGGAATGTTTATAATTTTTGCCCCTGAATGTATGCAGAAACATTGTCCATATTTCGAATATATTTGTTTTTGAAAGAAAACGTTGAAAAATTCAATTGAGCCCAAACAAAAAAATACTGTTATCGATGTTTTAAGCTTTCTGTGCTTAATGGCATCAAAACAATAAATTTGAAGATGTTCAGATACGTAAAAACCAGAGCGATCAAACTTACCCCGAAACTTGAAATCTGGTTTTGTAACAAACATTTAATTATAACCACCAATGTCGTTTGAATTAGCTGCAATCAATGATAATTTTTAATATTCCTCACCTCAGTAAGGGTTTTAAAGCTTTTAGGTTTTACGAAAAAGCAACCCCTTCCAAAATATTCAAAAATGAATGAAAAAAGTGATCAAAGTTCCCCCAGTTTACGGTACCTAATAAACAGTTTTTCGGAAGCGTTAAATACGATTTACCAACTGTTGATATGTTTTGATGAAAAAAAAAATATTTTAAAATATATTCTCTTTGATTTTTATTGAACAAGTCTGTGGTTTTGACCAAATTTGCCCAGATTTTGGGCTGCAAACTTTGAAATCGAATGCCCGAATTCTGCCAGGTTTTTAGATAAAATTGCCTGAATTAATTTGTTCCGGATATGTGTGGAAAATATCCTGAAAACGTTACACACAAAAAAAAAGCATAGTAAAATTACTAAATCCGTGGTTTAAACGAACAACAGGCGACCATATTTTTGAGTCAAATATGTTTTGTTTTTTATAATACCATACGCATAGATATTTTACCATGTGCTCAATTTGACTGCGCATAGTAAATTCGACTGCGTTTGAGTAAAATTGTCAATGAAATGATGCATTGTTTTACTTCGTCCCTAGTAAAAATAATATGTTTCATGATGAAACTAGTATGTGTAATGATAAAGATTAGGAGGAGCGAGGAGCTTGATTTAAATAGTAAAATTACTATGTATGTTTGTTTGTTTATTTGCATGCATGCATTATGACATTATTTGAAACATGAAAATTCACACTTCCGACACACGTCGGTCAATGTTAGTGTGTTCTCCCGATGCTCTGGAATGATTTTCAAAGTTATGTAACTATAAAGCAGCTCAAAATTAATTTTTTTACTCACGGGTTTGATGATTAATGATCCTGAATTAGTGTAAACAACAAGAATGTTTACCATAGTAAAATTATCATACGCACTTATGTTTTTGAGTCAAATATGTTTTGTTCTCAAAAGTACGATGTGCGTAGTATTTTGTTGATATGAATTGGTGCCACAATGTCAAAATTACTATGCGGACGGTAGTTGTGATAGAAATTATGATGAAATTATCATGACCATAGTATTTTCGACAACAAACATTGAGAGTTATCAAAAATTACCAGGTACATAGTAATTTCAATATTGTTTCATGCGCACTTTCAAAAAATCGATGTTAAACTTTTCGTGGTTGAAAATACCGTCAACTGGGGCAACATGCAACAATTTTCAACTTTAATGGCTTCTGAAATCCTAATGCTTACAGATAATCGTACCTCTTGTGCATCAAAAGTTTTAAGGTTGGTAGGACACCAAACTAACGTAGTCAGAAAAATTATTGGTTTTACCAGTTATTTTTAAACTTACAAAATTAGCGATTTTCACCCTACTAAGAAAAAGGGGTAAGTTGCAACAAACTCTGTAATTAATGAAAATTCAAATGAAAACGTTTGAAAATTTAAAGTTTTTGATACATTTGTGATGTCATAACGCATAAAGCACCAATTGCAGTCATTTTTGGTTTTGTTTGAATTAAATTTTACATTTTTTCTAGAAAAAGGAAAAAGTGTTCATCTGCTGCATACATTTAGGGGTAAAAAAATACTACAAAATATTCTGTTAGCTTAAATCATGAAAATAAATCTTAGGATGGATGAAATTTTAATGTTAACAAACGCATAATGCAGAACAATCATAACCCAGCATATGGAAACACGATTTATGAGATTTAGTTCAGATTTTCATTTTGTTGCATTTTGCCCCAGTCAGCTAACTGAATTATAAAAATATTTATTTAAAAAAATTTGATGATTGTCCGAAAAATATTTATACATCAACAGTGTTGGTATAGAGTAATAAAAGCAATATGAAGTTTGTAGGTGATATCGTTAAGCCAATCCGTCATACTAGGTAAAGTTTTTTATGGCATCGAAAAATGTAAAAAAATGTAAATCTATTGCTCGATTTTTTAAATTTTTGATGACAATCAAAAACTTTAAAAAACTCTTTCAAGATGTTAAAAACTATGTAATCATCAATTTGTCATCATTCAATGATAACTTTATCACAGTATATTGAAGTAAAAACTGAATGAGTGTTGTGGTATACAAATGTTGCATATAACCCTGCTTTTGCATGATGCCCCGTTTGACGGTACTATAGCGCTGTAATGGTAAAATTATCATGACAGCGTCTTTGGGATAACCACTTAATTTTTTTCCGTGTAAGCTTAAATGCTAAAGCTCGGTTTACAGTTCGAGTGAAAGAGAACGTAAGAAAATCTTATTTTATCAATAACTCAAAAACGCGCCACAAAATGCATATTACTTAACAATTATGACAATCATTGAGAAGGCTGTAAAAATTAAATAACATTTTTATAAAGTTTCACTGAATTACCCTTAGCCTCAATTTAAATTCATTTGTTCAACACAGCAAACCATTCAAATTTTTTTTGTGTATTTTTTTCTCAAAATTAGCAGCGTTTTTTTTTTCAAAGATTACATAAGACAAGATTCTATAACTCGTTAAGTTCTTGAAGCCCATTTTCACTTCACGAATGAATGAGAAAAATCTTATATCGTCAATAACTCAACAACACGACGAAACTGGGTTTTGTAACATAGTGGAATCGGTGGAAATTGGTTGAAAGACAAAAATCTAACTGGACTTGTTCCTTCTAGAAATGTTTTATTTCGATTCCCCTGTTTTTCACCGCGGAAATTTGTTTATGGCGGAGGATTCTAAAAAAAAACAATTCAATCATGTCTTAAGGAACAAAGCCGGCAGGAATTTCGTCTTTGAACCATTCGCCATCGATTTCAGTATGTTACAAAACCCAGTTTCGTCGTGTTGTTGAGTTATTGACGATATTAGATTTTTCATCTTCATTCGTGAAGTGTAAATGAGCCTCAAAAACTAAACGAGTTTATAAATCTTGGCTTATGTAAACTTAGAAAAAATGCTGCTAATTTTGAGAAAAAAACGACACAAACAAAATTATATTTGAATGATTTTCTGTGTATAACAAATGGATTAAAATTGAGGCTAAAAGT
This sequence comes from Uranotaenia lowii, assembly GCF_029784155.1. Lineage (NCBI taxonomy): Eukaryota > Metazoa > Arthropoda > Insecta > Diptera > Culicidae > Uranotaenia > Uranotaenia lowii. The sequence goes on from NC_073693.1 coordinate 250,149,166, forward strand.
AGGTTTTCCGGTGTATGTCAATGGAACTTTATTAAAATGTGATTTAAATTTTACACCCTTTTCAATAATTGTCATGGTTTTTAAGTAAGAACATTTCTAATTTTGAAAATTAATGATGGAAAAAAGAAGATTAGAAAAAAATGACAGGAGTTGAGAATGATCAAGGAGAGATTAAAAAAAAGCGGTTTCATCAAGCACGGATCGACTATTTCGAAGTGGTAGAACCGGAGATGGTTGGTTAAGTATACCACAAAAGTTTTCTTAAAAAAACGGTACATTTTGAGAAAAAAGCGGGACGGCGGGATTTTTTTTTAAAAAGCGGGACATGTCCCGCTTTTGCGGGACGGAAGGCAACCCTGCCTTAGAGTCGCGCGAACTCTTGGTTAATCTTTAACCACCACACTTCAGTGGCCAGAGTGCTTGGCCGGCCATGCTGCTGGAGAACATGCGTAACGCTCTCATTTTCAGGACATTTTTTAGTCCTGGACTTCGACTAATTCGCTAGTACAACTTTCTAGCCTTGGTCCCATGGTTTTTAAAGCGAGAGAGAAGCTTACTGATCTGAAATAATATCATACTATATTTTGATTATTTAGATATTTGATTTTGTATGTCGTCATAAGAAGCATCAGATCAGAGCAAAGTTAAGGTATGTGTTATACTTTCATGATCAATTCGAAAGTTAAAATTCTCGATTATTTGTCAAGTATGAGTAGTTTTCTGGTAGGTATCAGATACACGGAGCAACTCGATGGACAAATATAATGTTATCAAATAGTTTTTAGTGTTAAAAAATTTAAAAAAAAATTGTCATCTGTGAAACTTTTAAAAAGTATTCAATTCGTTTTTTAGTACAATCCATTCTTCAATTTATGGACACTTTGTCAACAGAGCCATGAAAACAAGTTGAATTAGAAAGTTGAGATTAAAATTTGTTTATTCAGTCATTTCTTTACACTCCGGTGTGCTGGGAAATGAAGCTACGAACTCCAGCGTTTCCGATGTTAGCGTACACTCCTGGCAGTGGACCTCCGCAAGCAGTTGCGCCCCAGGACACAATACCGAACTGGCGTCCTCCAGTCACCAATGGGCCACCGCTGTCTCCGTTGCAGGAATCACGTCCTGGCTCACCAGCGCAGACCATACTATATTTAACAGAAAAGAAGGATATTGGGTTAGTACTTCTGTTAAATCACCTAAGCATCTCAGTTGACTTACGAGGCATGGATGATTCCACCCCACTGGTTGTTGCAGGTAGCCTGAGCAACGACTGGAATATCAACGGCACGTAGATTGACCGGCAGAGTTCCTCCCTGTTGCATGAGACCCCATCCAGATACGATACTGCGGGTTCCGGCAGCGAATCCGGTTCCAGATGGCACCAGAGTGATGGGCGCAATGTTAGCTCCAACGAAAGAAGTGGTGATACGGATCACGCAAACGTCGTTGTGCAGGTTGTTGTTGTTGTATTGGGGATGGTTGATGATCTGAGCAGCTTGGAAGATGACTCCTCCAGTCAAACGGCTAGCGCTTCCTCCACGGAAAGTGATCTAGAAGGACAAGTTGCATATGTACCTCAGTTAGAGAGTCTATCCTTTTCTCAAATATCACTCAACTGTCTAGGAATACTTACAGCATTGACATTGGGCATTGGGAAGGTGCAGTGAGCAGCCGACAGAGCCCAGTTAGCAGAAATGACCGAAGCACCGCAGATGTGGTTTCCATTCGAGCGCAGAGACAGCTGATACGGGAACTGAGCAATGCTCACTTCATGTCCACCGACAATGCGTCCCTCGTATTCCGGGGCCACGAAATCCTTCAGACCCTCAGGAAGGATTCGGTTCTTCTCCAACCACAAGTCCTCAGCGATTCCGGCATATGCCGAAACGGCGCACAGGGCCAAAACGATAAAAGCCTTCATTGTCACTGCCAAACAAACTGTATCATTTCGTTGACCGTGTTCGGTTTATATAGAGAAAGCACGCTGATAACACTTTTGCTAATCTAACTGGCATCGATTTCGTCATTTAGGACTTCTGGATTTCAAAAGCTTTTACACTGGTAGAAACATTTTTAAGACCAAAAATTGATCAAAATATGTTTTCTTAGGCAACCAAAAATTCTTTTTTTGGATTAAGGAAACTCTAGTTCTGAAGTTTCTTCTATCTGTAGCTTTTGACACCTGTTTGTCGAATATCTTTTTGCGGATTTCCAAATTAACTTCTTTTCAAGAATTTTCACAAAAGATTGAGAAAATAAAAATGTTATTCTGATATACATCAAGTTTAGTAAACCCCGTTTAAAGTCGGGGGGGGGGTTGGGTATTGTTAGAAGAGAATAAAATTCGAAGAATATTGCTTGTTGATTTTACAAACTTTTAATAATCGACCAATTAAAAAGAGCTTTAATATCTAGTGAATAAACGTACATTTTTAAATAGTGAAGGGAGGAGATGGCTGGTTAGGTTTTCTATTTATTTATACTTTTTTTGATATTGTATGATACAACTTAAAAAATATTGATAAAAAAATATATTTTCATATTTTCTGTGTTCGAGTTAGGAAAAAAATGTCATTAAGGAATCTCATTTTTGGAATTTTATTTTCGGTTTTATTTTTATTTCTAGCGTTATCTTCTTTTATAGAACTATGTTTAAGAAAGCGTACATAACGATGTATAACACTTATAACTTTTTTAATGTTAGGTCGAAACAAATATCAATTTCTTCTTTAGTCACCACCACCACCCAAGGTTGCCGAAATCACAGAAGAATCATATTTTCACAGAATTTTGAGCCAATTTTCATCAAAGAACCTCGTCACAGAACACAGAATTTTAAAAATATCCACAGATTTCACAGAATTTTAAAATTATGGAGGTTTTTTCAAAATTATTTTTTTTTTTGTCAATATAAATTTTGGGTGATTATGTTTGAGTTGGAAAGATATGATAAAATTGGTAATGTTGATTGATTTTTCTTGAGTAAAATGTAACAAAGACGCAATTTGACATGAGTTTTGAATAAAATAAATGAGAAAAATCATCACAGAAAAGCGTCACCGAATTTTTGGGTAAAATCACAGAAAGTCAGAATTTGGTTTGTTAAAACTCAGTTTTTTTTGGCAACCTTGACGCCACCCCTCCCCCCTTCGAAATTTCCAAAACAACCGAAGGGGTTATTTCCGCCTGAAGTTTGAAGTATTTTATGTAAATTTGGAAAAAAAAATTGATTATCCAAAAGATTACAAGACCAATAAACAAATTTTGGAAAATGGGAGATATTTAACCTTTTGTTTCCTTGATTTTATTACATTTTTCGATAAAAAAATTAATTGATTTATAAGTTTTGTGCAATAATATAGCATGCAATTTTGTTGCATACAAGTAGTGAACCTAAATATAAGAGAAGCGACGTCTGAAACACAAAATTCCAATCGATACAAAAGAACTGTCATAATCGATTCCAATAGATCCGTGCAATTGTCGCAGATCTTTTACCTTTCTTATTGAAAACTCAACCAAGGAAGGTATTGTGAATGTTGTTATAGTTCAAACAGATAATTTTAAAGCTGATCATATGAAGTAATGATTAGGTGCAATTTTTTTCAATGCTTTGGTGAATCGTGCTCCTAGTTAAAAAAACTATATGATTGTTAACGAAATTCAAGTCATTCATACCGTTTATCGCGATCCTTCGGGCATCGAGTTCAATGTTGTTTTGCTGGATTGACGGAGCGTTCACTTTAGAGCTTGAACATTGAGCCAGAAAACAGTGCTGAGGATTTTTTTGTTCAAGATTTTGGCGATTTTGCCACATACTTTATTTTAAAAGGGATCAGATGTCGCTTCTCTTATATGAAGGTTCACTACATACAAGCTTTCGTATAATTTATTTGTTTTACGCATTAGTTTTTACAATCCCCATTTAAAATACAATTTCTTCAGAAAAACAATCAACATCTTGGCGTCAATATCTGGGGGGAAACTCCAACCATGTCATAAACCATATTTGTTTACGTTGGGTTCATTTAGCAGAGACTATCAAGTAAGATTATCTGCAAAAAAAAGAGATTTGGGGATTCCCTTGCAGCTAACAGGTTCGATTTGACTATCAAATTTATGCCTAAACTGGTAGAGGTTAATCAGCTCCTTGATAAGAGCATGATAAAAGCGGTATGGTATTCCCAATTGGGGGGAAATATTGTTATACCTTTTCGTATGCGACATTAATCTGTGGAAAAGAGTCTACCGAATCAATTTTGCACACTCATTGACAATAATGTGTGCATATGCAATGTAAAAATTCATTATGGATGTACAGTACGCAAGTTTAATTGTAAAAGAAAGTTTTACTATAATTTAAGCAAAGGAATTTCGACAATTGTACGGCAGTATTGAATGATTTTGATGTATAATGTAATTGTAGATACATTTCGTGTTGCTAAGGGATACTCCACTTACTCTTTTTTGGTTATTTGCACTTTTTCTAGTAAGAAAAACCGAAGCTTTAAGAATAAAAATTAAAAAATGACAATGTAAATATTTTGTTTTTTATTCAACGTTTAAATAAACCCACTGATTCTATTTTATTTTACTCTTTTGTGCCCTTTTAAGAAATGACGAAAATGTAGGGGAGAGTGGGGTATCGTGGGCCATGGGGAAACGTGGGCCACTTTTAATATCTCAGATGTGTGTTGAGATAAAAATCTCAAACCAACTGTCATCGCCGTCGCTTTGCGTGAGCATATATTCCTATATGTTGTTGACTGAAATACGCATCATATGCTTCTTTTATTTATCAAGCTAAAAAAAGTTAGAAAAATTTATTTACTGAATTAAAAAAACACCTGCTAATTTCATCGATGGGGAACCTAAAGCGCATAACAAAAATATGCTCATAAGCTTATGATCTTAGTTTTGTCATGATCTTTCACGTGGAAAAGGAATTTTTGATGAAACATCAATAAGGCGTCGTACACAAATTACGTAACGCAAAAAATCTAGAATTTAGACCCCCTCCCCCCCCCCTATGTAACAATAAGTAACGTTTGATCGAACCCTCCTTCTATAGTTACGTAACGCTAAATACCCCCCCCCCCCCCACCATATTCAATTTTAAAATAACAGTAAAAGTACACAAAAGTTTATTTGATGCATTTTTATTCTGAAAAGCGTTCTTATACTACAGTGAAAAATATCAAAAGAAAAAAATTAAAAAAACAGCTTCGGTCCAAGTTGGATTCATGTGTTCATCAACTGTGACGACAGGGAAGGTATTTGTATCCTCCGCCACGTCTGATGTAATGCATTGTTCTACGTCGGAATCATCATCGGTCCAAACAAGTTCATCATTCTCCTCCACCAGCATCTCATTTTCTCGTCTTGCGATCGTCTTGGTGTGTCGGCGTTTCTCAAGCCCTCCAGTCTTATGCACCTTCTGATGGTCTTTGAGCATTACTTGAGATGCAAAATAGAGTGAACACGTTTTGCAAATTCTTGCCTTCAAAACGGACTGCTGCGATGGGCAATATGTATCGTAGGGAAGTTCTTTGTAAGCCAGCAGTGCCCTTGGAAGAATGTTCGACAAGATAACAGTGTTCCGAACAAACAGCGATGGGAAGCTAACGTTCACGTCTGTAGGGTTTGGAGCTTTCAATCCATCCGGGGTTTGCAGGAGAGGAACAGGAGCAGGCAAGAATTGATGCTTGTTAACCCAGAAATAACTACTCCTTGGCTCCTTGCAGCAGTTCCTGTCGTTACACTTGACAACTTGCAAGAAGTACTGTAATGTCCTTACGTGACGAGCAAACCACTCGGGTGAATATTGCTCTAATTCTGCAGAATCAATTTGTGAGTTAGTGGGCTCAATGTATTCTGCTTTAACGGGATGTCCATCGATCATCAAATCATTCCAAACATCTGACAAAGCTTCACCAGCATATTTAAAATTCTTCGCTTCCAGTTCCGGATCATTTGTTCTCAGTTTTGCGTCCAAATGTGACCCATAGTGATCGTGAGGGAGAATCAACCCTGAGAGTTCCCGGGAGAGGGGTGACATGCGCCGCTCAACGCGATTGAATGCACTCCGTCCGGGAGCATTGGTTGCAATAAACATTGCATCAAGGTTCAATTCCCGGAAATGGTGAATCGCCATATCTATCACCTTTTTATAACGGGGGTTCTCATCTGGCCCCCCGTCAACGGTAATAATAACAATGGGCTTGATCTCTCCTTGGTAACGCATGATCTCATCAAACTCTGGTAGTTCACACACCCTGTTGAAATCCCGTCCATGGGAAAAAGCTGTTGATGAACAGTGTTTCCCTGAACGCACCGCAACGTATGTGGGTCCACTGTACCCAACAGCTTCACTACTGCCTATTTACTTACTTACTTAATGATCCCGCGCCGATCCTCCGGTGCATAGGGCCGTGGTAAAAGACCTCCACTGTTGACGATCCGGAGCCAGCGTCTTCACCTGGTCCCAGTAAAGATTCTCGTCGACAGTTCGGATTTCAGCGGCTAGGCTTCGCCGCCACGAATTTCTGGGTCTGCCTCTTCTTCGATGACCTTCTGGATTCCAATCTAGCGCCTCTCTGCAAATCTCGTTTTCATCTTTTCGCAGCGTGTGCCCAATCCATCTCCACTTACGTTCCCGAATCTCGATATCTAGCGCCCTTTGATGACACCGGCGATGTAGTTCCTCATTCGAGATCCAGTTGCCAGGCCACCAAGCGCGGATGATATTCCGCAGGCAGCGGTTTACAAATACTTGCAGTTTTCGCGTCGTTACCGCATATGTGCACCAAGTTTCGCACCCGTACAGCAATACGGATTTGACGTTTGAGTTGAAGATTCGGATTTTTGTTCGTAGAGAGATCTGGCGTGACCGCCAGATGTTTCGGAGACTCGCAAACGCAAATCGGGCCTTTCTGATCCGTGTTTCGATGTCTTTTCTGGTACCACCATCAGGCGTAATCTGGCTACCAAGATACTGGAAGCACTCCACTTTCTCAACTTGTTGCCCAGCTACCATGAAACTCGAGGGATTTCCTGTGTTGATCTCCATCGACTTGGTCTTTCCGACATTGACTTTGAGACCTGCTGCCTTGGAACTTTCGGTGAGGTCGTCGAGTTTGCTCTGCATATCTGGTTGTGTTTGGGCGAGCAAAACAATATCGTCAGCCAGGTCAAGGTCGTTCAGTTGCTCCATTGTTGAAGGATTCCACGGCAATCCTCGGTTCGGTGCACAGTCAATCGATCCAATCAGAATCTCATCCATTACGATTAGAAAAAGTAGCGGTGATAGAATACATCCTTGTCTCACTCCAGCAGTTACCGGGATTGGTTCGGACAAGACACCGTCGTGCAAGACTTTGCACGAAAATGCCTCATACTGTGCTTCGATGAGATGGACTAGTTTCTCTGGGACCCCTCGTCGCCTTAGAGCCGTCCAGATGTTTTCATGGTTAAGTCGGTCGAATGCTTTTTCGAAATCAACGCTACTGCCTATTTGTCCAGGTTTAATTACGCATCCGGCGATTACTGAGGGAATCAGTTTGTGTTTCGGAGCCACGACAAAATCGTGGTCCGGCAGTCGTACCCGATACTCGAGATGCATAACAATCGGTGCTTGTTTATTTGCAGCTGTGAGACCCATAACTACACGTGCCTTGTCATCCTGACTCAAAAAGCAAACCTCATTGGGTCCCAACAGCGACGCAATTTGCTCCAGCATGTTAATACTTGCAGTGCAAAATTTCCCATCTGTGTGTACCTTGTGGCAATCGTTTTTTGCTTTAAGAAGTTTCACCGGCACTGTATGTACATGACGCTTTCCCTCAGTACTGTTGGCCCGATGAGGCAACAAACGTAAGTACGTACCCATTCGGCTAATGTGGTATCCTTTGCTTTTCAGAGCTCCAGACAGTTCTGTAAGCGTCTTCACGCTACGGTATCGCTCATCCTGGCGCTTTTCCGCAGCTGCTGATCCGTGCATTGCAATGTCCACGATTGCTTTAAGCAGATCTGGCTGCCGATCTTCTAGCGGTGGTCGACCTGCTGAGATCTGTGGTTTCAAATGATCCTTAGCTTCGGGGATCTGCTCGAGTAGGTTTTGCATAGCCTTCTTTTTCTCGTCCCGGAACCGCTGCTGGCGCTCTTGAGCCAGAGTTTTGGTTTTCAATTCAGCTTCCTTCTGCTTTCGTTCCTTCAAATGCCTGGTCAATTTTGCTTTGTCTTCCTCCGTGAGCATTCCGCAATCTTCCATTTCTCTGAGTTTGACCTGTAGATAAAATTTCGATTTTCACTCAGCTAAAGACTACTTTTAGATTGAGTATACTTACGATCTCAGAATTGAGGTTTGCGAGGTTCGATTTTAATTTGTCCTGAACATATGCAGGGCGCTTTCTGGCTGGTTCTGGTGTGCCATCTTGATAATTTTCCGGTGGCTGAGGTGCTTTGGGAGATTCAACATTTGATTCCAACACTGTAACAGGCACTTCCTTATGCTTTGATGCACTTTTACTTGCCTGCCCCCAGAATTTGAGCAGCGAACCTTTCTGCAGAATTGATTTTCTTTGAATTTCGGAGAGTCGTTCAGAAATCACTTGTTGCTGCGTATCCGGATTTTCTTTGGGTTTATTCCAGATAAACACCGCCTCATCCTGACACTTCCTCTTGCTGCGCTCAGGATTGGCTTTAACGATAGCGTTGTAAAGGCGTTGAAACAGGTCGTTTTTATCCATTTTGCGGTCTTCTGGAAACTAAATGAGATGCAATTAATGACGCAATAATATTACAACAAAGAAACTCACTGTGGTGAATTGGTTTATAATTTTTCTTTTTTCACTCACTCACAACACAACTTTCTTCCTCAAAAGACGCCATAAGAATGACCGTTAATTTTCCATTCGGATGCAATTGAATGGAAAATTAACGGTCATTCTTTTGGCGTCTTTTGAGGAAGAAAGTTGTGTTGTGAGTGAGTGAAAAAAGAAAATTTATAAACCAATTGCTCCCACCGGCATTAACCTCCCAAGTTAACCGAATTGCGTATGTCTGAAAGAAACAAAATAAAAACGAATTCACGTCCCTCCCTATCGAATCACAAGACGAAGAAGGATAGAAATAAATACCGGCCAACAGCCAGCGAACAACATAGTGCAAAAAAAAATTTTTCTTGGAAATAGCCCGCTTGTTTTACATTTTGATACAAATTTGGTTCATTTTTCATTTGTTACGTGTAGTATTTAACTCAAACAAAATTAAAAAATATATAAGTTTTATGAAAATTTTTGGACCCAGAATTTATTTAAAATCAAATCTTTTGAAAGTGGATTTTTTTCAAAGATCGCGCTTGCGGAATCTCTAAACATGATTTTTTTTAGTCGACCCCATACAAAAGTTTGTTCTGCACATCCTAATCTACCATTTGGAGGGTGAGCCCCCAGATTCCCAGAAGTTATGCAATTTTGGGACACCCTAGTGTGTATATTCAAATTCATTAAAATTATCATTTTCAATTTAAAAAAAAAACGTTCACACACACGTAGGATCTCAGTGAATCTTCATGTTTCTTTGAAGGCTAAATTAATAGAAAAGGAACTTCCTTCACTCACACACTCAAAGCTGCTTGAATGAATTGGTTTCGTTCAATATTCCGCAATGAATTCATTCAACAGTCCACTGATAAAACATATTCCGGGTTGCCAAAGAAACTTAATTACTAAATATAATAAATAATTGTTCGCGGATTATGAAAGTGAATAGTTTTAAACATTTTTCTTGATATTATTGTTGTTTCACCTATATCTACCACACTCATTTCTTTCTATTTGAGGAATTTGAACACAGTCAGTTACACTGCACATAAACAGTGAATGAGCTGCAGTCGATGCCGTGACAGTAAAATAAACAAAACAGCAAAGCTCACTTCGTTTCATTCGCGCAGTGCGCAAACAAACACATAAACAGTTTTTCTGAATCAAACTTTATTTACACAATACTTAACTAGCATTGACGCTCAAACAAGGGGTGCGTAGATTTGTTCGCCAAAAAAAAAGAAAATTACAATTCTTTTCATTATTTTTTTTTCCTTTCATTTGTTACGTAACTGAACCAAGTACCCCCCCTCCCCCCTATGTAACAGCAAGTAACGCAGACTCTACCCCCCTCCCCCCCCCCCCCCCTACATGCGTTACGTAATTTGTGTACGACGCCTAAGTCACACAAACGCAACCAATTTGCAAATCATAGCTTGTGGGGAATCGTGGGCCACATATCTTGAATCACCTATATTTTTATGTTTTTATACACATTCAGATTTTAAAAAACGTTTTACCTATCTGCAAAGTTTTCTTAAGCCAAATCAAGAGTTATGAAAAATATTTTGTCCATCCTATATAAGAAATTTTACTTAAACGTTCGCGAGCCAGGTTTTGGAATCTATGCGATCATACACAGCTCTCTTTTTTATTTCATCATCAGAAATTGCTTTTAAATAACGAAATGAATTAGAAAATCACAGTTTTGGGTCAACTCATAAACTTTGCATGTTATTTGGTCAATTTGGATTTGGTGGCCCACGATTCCCCACCATTTTTCAAAATCCCAAAAATATTGCTTTTTTTCAAACCGTCAGAATTTGGGGAATATAACTTCTAAAAAATTAAAAAAAAAATACCTTATGATACCTTGAAAATGTAGAAAACCATACCATTTTTTATTTTCATTTTATCTTTTATAATAAAGAAGTTATGAATCAACGAAAAAAAGTGGCCCATGATTCCCCACTCTCCCATACTATATTTTTGTGACTTGATATGGTAACCCTTGAGAAGTTTTTTTTAGGTTCATCAAAAAGAAATGTTATCGGACATGTTAAAAATGATATACGATGAAAAATTGTATTCATTACAAATGCAAAGCGAAAAAAACAATACAACACATGTATGTGTGTCGACAAAATTTCCCAAATTCTTATCTATTCTTATCTACTTAAACAAGTTCATATCTACGACATAATCACAACCTAAGAGTGAAGATTGATAAGAAACTCAAACTAACATTGATTTAGGGACAGGTTGATGTTTTTTTTCAAAACTCTCATCTAATGTTTCAGTCTAACTTTAAATATATCATGATCTGAGAAATTAATTCCTGGTTAAGTTCCTGAATTTTATTTTGAGATTTTTTCCAAACAATAAAATCAAGAATTCTGAATAACCCAAAATTATTCCTGAGAAAACTGTACCTACTTTTAATAAACCTTTATTTGAATTAAAATATATACAACAGTATACCGGTTTTCTCAAATACATAGTTAGTATCAAAACAGATAACTAGAAACTATCAATTACAGTGCTACCTAGAAAATTACTGACAGCTCACTTAGTTTCAAATTACTCTTTACCTCTTTACAATTTGACTCAATAAATTCCAATTTGCCGATAGAAATTGATCGCAATCAGTTTTTATTGCTGCTCGAAGAAACATACGAATAATTCGAACTAGCTAGATACAGGCATACATCCTAGCTTCACACCACCCACCCCACAGTTAAAAGATAAAGGTTTGTTGACTAACCAAAATTGACAGCTAAGTTTATGCTTGGAAAAGCTTTGTTGAAGAAAGTTAAAGTGTTGAGTTAGGCTTTTTGCCACCGACAAAACTGAAAATTAAAGGCTCGGCTGCTTTCTTTTGGATATGCAAATTTACTCCTTGACATCATAAAACTATGCCAAATTTTGCCATTATGTAGCTATAAATCAGTTTCAATTTCCAAACACATGAGCCATTTGTATTTTGGTGAGCAGATTTTCATCGTATTACCCACTCAGAGGAGTGTTATTGGGCGACTGGGCTCTGAAAATATTAACCAAACATTTCCACTTCGAACGATAAGGTTTAACAACAACTGCGCGGTAGGTTGATTCGCATTGCTATTCGCTGTTTCCCCCTCGCAGGACCGTAAGAAGAACTGCCTCATGGGGGGGAGGAGTTTGGTAGTAAAATTTTTTCCTATAATATTTTTGTTTGAAAAATGCATACATAAAGAAAAGTAAAAGAAAGTGACAATAAGATTATCACATTATTCGGATTTAAGTTTTTTTATAATAATAGTTATTCATTTATTTACATTACTTTCAAAAATAAGTCCTAAAAATGTTCAGTTTTTTTAAGCTTTTGAAAATAAATAGGATATATTGAAGACTTGATTTGAATAAAAAACTTATTTGAGATTCAAATTAAAACTCGATACATACAGATAATGTCAACAAAAAACCATCTACATCTATGTATCTCTATATATATATAAAAATGAATTTCTGTCTGTCTGTCTGTCTGTCTGTCTGTTCCCTATAGACTCAGAAACCACTGAACCGATTTGCGTGAAACTTGGCAGGTGGGGATATTGGAGGCCGGGGAAGGTTCCTATTATGGTTTGAGACCCCTCCCCCTAACAGGAAGGGGGGTAGGGGCCTCCCAAACAATAGACTATTTTTTGCATAACTCGAAAACCAATCAAGCAAATGGTATCTAATTTGGCGTGGGGTGGTATTTGGGGACGGGAAATATTTCTATGAATATGAGGTACCCCTCCCTCCTCTCAGTGGGGTGATAGGAAAGGAGGAGGGGAGGCTACCTTACAATTTTTCATATAACACGAAAACTAATCAAGATATTGGAACCAAATTTGGCATGGTAAGGTATTTTGATACGAAAAATATGTTAATGATTATTTGAGACCCCTCCCTCTTTCCAGTAGAAAAGGGGAGGGGGCCTCTTTCATATTTTTGTACATAACTCAAAAACTAATAAAGCAAATGGAACCAAATTTGGCATGGACGGGTATTAGGGAACGTGACATATTCTTATGATTGTTTGGGACCCCTTCCTTTTTTCCAGCGGGGAGAAAAGAAAGAGGGAGGGAAGTTTCATACAGTTATTACTGCATATCTCAAGAAATACAACAGAAAATGGAACCAAATTTGGCATGGAACGATATTTGGGTACGAGAAATGCTTCTATGAATATTTGGCATCCCTCACTTCTTCAAAGAGGTGGATGAAAAGGCGGAGTAGAGGTCTCCCTTACAATTTTTAGTATAACTGGAGAGTTGATCGATCAAATTGAACCATATTTGGCATGTGAGGGTATTTGGATACGAGAAATGTTTCTATTATAAATTTAGGCCCCATCTTTTTAAGCGGAAAGATATAAAGGGGGAAGGGGGGCTTCCATACATTTTTTTTTGCATAACTCGAGAATTAATCGAGCAAATGCATCCAAATTTGCCATCAAAAAGCATTCGAGTTCGAAAAATAATTTTTCTATGTGAAACAATTCCTTTCTTGCAGTAGATGATAGAATTGGGAATTTAGGAAGGGAAGAAGAGGCTTACATTCAACTTTATGTTTTACAAAATCCGAGAAATGGACAAATTTTAAACGTGGAAAATCATTTTGGTATGATTCTATGATTATCTGACACACCATCGTAAGTCGTAGGAGGAGGGAGGTGAGTCCAATACAATTTTTTAGCATAAGTTCTCAATTTATGCTAACGAAGCCAAGAAATGGAAACAAATATGGCATGGAAAGGTACTTGGCTACGAGATATGTTTCTACGTTTGTTATAGACCCTTACGCTTTACAGTATAGAGAGGGGAAGAAAGGAGGAGGCTCCATATACATTTTGTTGTAAAGCTTAAAAACTTATCAACCAATGGAACAATATTTGATATAGGAGGATTTTTGGGAATGAAATGGTGATGATTATTAAAGATCACGACCTCCATTCAGCAGGGGAAGAAGGAAAGGACAGAGGAGGCGGTTCTCTTACCAGTATTTTAGCTTAAAACCAGAACATATCAAGCAAAAACAACCGTACTTTATAAGTTAGATTGTATGCGTACGATTAATTTGAGACCCTCCAGACAGATTAAATTTATCTTTGTGTTACAATTCGAAACTCCAGCTGCAGCTCTTTTTTTAGCGATAGCTTATGAATTATGTTATAATTTGATTTAAAATAATGCCAAGAAATCAATAAAAATCTGAATAATTTTTGAAAGTATCATTTGATTTTGAAAGGTGTAGCAAAGCACACCGGGTCAGCTAGTATATATATATATATAAAAATGAATTTCTGTCTGTCTGTCTGTCTGTTCCCTATAGACTCGGAAACTACTGAACCGATTTGCGTGAAACTTGGCAGGCAGGGGTATTGGAGGCCGAAGAAGGTTCCTATTATGGTTTGAGACAATTTTTTGCATAACTCGAGAACCAATCAAGCAACCGGTATCAAATTTGCCATGGGGTGTAATTTGGGGACGGGGAATATTTCTATGAATATAAGGTACCTCTCTCTCCTCCCAGTAGGGTGATAGGAAGGGAGGAAGGGGGCTACATTACAATTTTTCATAGACTCGAAAACTAATCAAGATATTGGAACCAAATTTGGCATGGGAAGGTTTTTTGATACGAAAAATATTTCAATGATTATTTGAGACCCCTCCCTCTTTCCAGTTTAAAGGGGAAGGGGCCTGTTTCATTTTTTTTTCATAACTCAAAAACTAATAAAGCAAATGGAACCAAATTTGGCATAGAAAGGTATTTGGATACGAAAAATATTTCTATGATTATTTGAAACTCATCCCTCTTTCCAGTAGGGAAATATAAAGGGAAAAGGGGGCCTCTTTTATTATCTTTTACATAACTCAAAAACTAATTAAGCAAATGGAGCCAAATTTGGCATGGGCGGGTATTTGGGAACGTGACATGTTCTAATGATTGTTTGAGAAACCTTCCTTCTTCTAGTGGAGAGAAAGGAAAGGGGGAGGGGAGTTTCATACAATTTTTACTGCATAACTCAAGAAATGCAACAGAAAATGGAACCAAATTTGACATGGAACGATATTTGGGTACGAGAAATGCTTCTATGAATATTTGGCATCCCTCACTCCTTCAAAGAGGTGGATGAAAAGGGGGAGGAGAGGTCTCCCTTACAATTTTCAGTATAACTGGAGAGTTGATCGAGCAAATTTAACCATATTTGGCATGTAAAGGTATTTGGATACGGGGAAGTGTTTCTATTATAAATTGAAGCCCAGCCTTTTTTCAGCAGAAAGATATAAAGGGGGAAAGGGGGGCTGCCATACGATATTTTGCATAACTATAGAATTAATTTAGCAAATGAAACCAAACTTGGCATCAAAAAGTATTTGAGTACGAAAATACTTTTTCCATGTGAAACAATTCCTTTCTTGCAGTAGGATTATGGAATTGGGATTATAGGAAGGGAAGCCGCCTCTTACATTTTACTTTTTTATCAAAATCCGAGAAATGGACAAAACTTACCATGGAAAATCACTTTGGTATGGTTCTATGATTATCTGACACACCATCCTCCTTTCAGTGAGTAGATACATAGGAGCAGGGAGGTGAGCCCAAAACAATTTTGTAAGCATAAGTTCTCAATTTATGCTAACGAAGCAAATAAATGGAAACAAATATGGCATGGAACGGTACTTAGTTACGAGATATGTTTCTACGATTGATATAGACCCTTACTTTTTTCAGTGTAGAGAGGGGAAGAAAGGAGGAGTCTCCATATACATTTTGTTGTAAAGCTTAAAAACTGATCAACCAATGGAACTATATATTTGATATAAGAGGATTTTTGGGAACGAAAAAAATTGGTATGATTATTTAAGATCATGACCTCCATTCAGCAGGAGGTGAAGTGAAAGACAGGCGAGGGGGCTCTAATATCAGTTTTTTAGCATAAATCCAGAACATATCAGGCAAAAACAACCATATTTTATAAGACCGAGAATGCTTTCTATAATACTTTCAAATCTTTCTGAATCTAAAAAGAGGGGGCTCCCATACAAAGTTGCAAAAAATTTTACAGAATACGAACAATTTTGGGAAACCACTGAACCGATCAACGTGAAATTTGGTGTGTAGCCGTTTTCAAGACCGGAAATGGTTTCAATAATTCTTTTGAACCCTTGCAAATCCAGAAAGGAGACGCTCCCACACAAAATAAACAAAAATTGACAAGATTTTAACAATCCTTGAGGAACTTTTGTTAAAAATAGGTAAATTTTGACATAATGAGATGATGTTTTGAATTGACAAATAAGTTTTACAAAATTTAATGATATATTGTATTGACAGACGCTTCCCATTTTCACAAATGAAGACTCTCATATTCAATAAATGTAACATACATATCATTAACAAAACCAATGTCATAGTGTTTTCATAAAATATGGCACACTCTTTGATTATGTGCAAATTTGCCTGTTTGACTTCTCCTGCATTAAAAGGTGCGATTTTATTTATTTAAAGGGTTTATTTATTGGATTTTTTTCTAAAAGGTGCCTCCTTCAACCTACAAAATTTCAAGTTACGTTGAGACTCAAGACAATTTAGAGGTTCAGATGCTATGAAAAATAGTTCGCTTTTGAATAATATTGAAATTTAAATTAAAAGGAAGTTTATTTTGATAATGACAACTTTAACGAACTTAATTTATTTCATGAAAGGAGTAGCAAAGCACACCGGGTCAGTTAGTAAAATATATTTTTAGCCGAATTTTCCTGAATCTGTAAATTAACTACAAGTTATTTTAAAAATATTAAATTGTCATAAATAATTTATTTCATTATTGAAATCCTGTGAAAAAAATTAAAATTAAAATTGAATTTTTCAAAGAACGCAATTTTGGAAAAGTGAGTTCAGATCTTATTTTATAGTAATGATTTTCACCTGTTTTGTGTTTGTATTTTGTATTTTGAACCTGAATACAAAATTTGAATTCCTTATTTGAAATCCAATAACCATGAACAGAACAGACAAAGTCCTTAAATAGAAATCTCAAATTAGAATTTTTCACTTCAATTACCTTTGCATAAGAAATAAAAGTATAAATTTCAAATCCAAATCTTAAAAACAGTTTGTTATTTTTTATATTTTCTTTTAATATTTCGGAATTATGAATTTCGACTTTCGAACATGAAAATGTATCTAATTTTAGTTTAAAATGAAAAACCATGATTTGAAACAGGATTTTGTCCCAATGATGAACCGAACTGAAAAGTTATAATAATAACTACACAATCCGGTCACAGGGTACAAATTTAGATTTGAAAAAAAAAGAGCCATCGGAAATGATTCAAACCTAAGCTCACCAAATATTTATAATTCGGACAGTTTTTTCTTGCATAATCCGGACTTCCGGACATTCGATTTCAAAGTTTGCAACCCCAAAATCTGGTCAATATGCAGGCCAATTTAGGAACTCAACAATTAAACTCTTGAAGAAACAACTCGATAATAGATTTTTTTTTTATTTTTCATTGAAACACATCAGCCAGTTTATTTCGATAAACTTTGTTAAAAAAAATGGTTTTGAATGCAAAATACATTATGTATTGTTATCACGCAATTTAAATTTTTCTTCCATTTAGCAAATAAAATAAAAACCTTCGGGTAAAATTCAGGAAATCAGACAACCTTAATAAGTCTAATCTTATTGAAAATTCGACATTCGAGAATAAAGACTGTAACCAATATTCATGCACCAACTTCTTTTGTGCATATCTTTTGATAGCGTTTTTGAGTACAGTCTTCAAATATCTATTGACAAGTGAGAACATTTTTAAGGGAATCTGTAGGAGAATTGTGGACCTGGGATAAGATTTCGAGGTTCTGGCCTTAGTTCTGAGGAGAGATTGTTACTCTTGATTCACTTTAGTCGTTCACAAAGATTTGATAAAGAATTTAAAATTTTGAGTTTAGAGAAGAACATTTTGCTTGACATTTTTTCACCCTTATGGAAGAGGATAAACCTCCCAGTTCCTACGGCCATGCTCCCACGCAATCTCAAGGGGAACGGCAGAACAAAATTTATGTGCTTGAATTGATATATGCACCTACCTTAAAATGGGGTGAACCAGGGCAGTTCTCCAACAGTTTTTTATAATATTCAGCTCTTTCAACTCATGGTTTGGATGGGATAGTGTATTATGTGAACCTAAACAAAACTCAATTAAAAAAACAAAATTAAGTAGTTTTTTTTTGTATTGAATTTTTAAAAAGATTTCCACCGAGATTTAAAGCCACAAACTTCAAGGATCAAATTAAAAGAAAATTATTTTCCGTTTTACATAATTTTTACGATTGGGAAAGATTCCACTCATATATTTTCTTGATCTTTAAGGCGGAAAACGAGTTTTTCAATAATTGCCAGTCAGTTAAAGTACTCAAAGCTTAAATTGTGCGGAATCATTAGCCTCATGGGGTATCGTGGGACCCTTATTTTTGATGGTGTTATATACATTCATGATTCTACAGACAATTGAAGTATGTGTTAAGTTTTGTCATACAAAAAGAATACTTTGAAAAAGTTTCACAAAAGTCGCACATGAAACATATCTAGGCAGCTTACCGAAACGTTCACGGACCGTATTTGTGAAACTAACTGATTGAGCTTAACTCTACTTTTCATTTTCCAAAATGGATTCAAATTGAAAATCAAAACTAAAGGAACTATTAAAAAAACCTTTTTAAAATAACCCAACACTTTGCATTGTATTTGATCAGTTTTGTTGACCCACAATTCCCCTCATTTTTTTAAATCCAAAAGAAAACATATTTATAAAACATACACAACTCAGGGAAATGATTTTTTTTAAACATAATTTTATGAACGTACCCATCTAATATCTACAATATCATACCATGTGTCATTTTAATTTTTCTCATATTTCACAGAAGCTATAAGGTGACAAAAATACTCCACATTACCCTGAGTATCATTTTTTTTTTTTTTGGTGATTTTTATATTCAAAACAGTTGGAAGATGTTATCGGGTCATTGATGTACCAACAATTCGAAGAACAACGTGTTTCTTCTAATGTATTATCTTATCATCAAAAGTCGTATCATGGTCAGTCTAAAAGCAGTCTGCGAGATATTTCGAACGGTAGCAATTTTCTGTCCCGTTGATAAATTAGCACGACTGTTCATCTCAGTGAGTAATGCTGCGTGACTTAGTTTAAGTCACCCGATCTAAAGAGGGCTTGCAAATTTTATTCCAACATTTAAACAACGGACGTTGGGAAACAGTTGCCACCCCTATTAGCATGGAAATGACACACCTTCCAATCGTAGGACAATCGACTAATTTTGGGAATTTACGTTCCGATAAGCTTGCAACAAAAGTTTAAGATTTCGTTGATTTTGTGCATCTAGACTGATTGAAAAAATATATTTTAAATCGTTATTCAATCCAATCGCCAAAAAATCTTTATCAACACGTAGAAAGCAGAGGAAACCAGACTGAAGTGATTTATGGAATGAATCGTTTAAAAATATGCGTTAGACGTGTGCCTTTGCAATCTAATCGATGTACCATACCGTATATTGATGGCGTGCCCGTGCCCATTGATTATTTGTTAATCAATGGCGATAGGGAGCCGTAGGCCGACCCGTATAAATCTTATACAGCTAGCAAGGGCAACGGTCAGTCTAGGATTGGATACGTTTAGAAAATGAAGGTGTTCGCATTAGTGGCTTTGTGCTTCGTAGCCGTTTCCGCCGGTCCCGATGAGGATCTGTGGTTGCAGTTCAACCGGCGTATGCCCGGTGCATACCACACGATGACGGAACCCCTGCCGGAGAAACCTTTCGTCGGTCGCATAGTGGGTGGCATCGATGCCGATATTGCCAACTATCCGTACCAGCTGTCGCTGCGCCGCAATGGAGGACACAGCTGTGGTGCTTCCGTCATTTCCGGCCATTGGGCCCTGTCAGCGGCTCACTGCACTTATCCGCTACCCAATGTTGGAATCGTAAGTTTCTGATGAGTGAAAGGTGTTCAGAGCGAAATTAATTTTACCCAATTCGATCGTAGATGTCTCTGCGAGGAGGTTCCAGCAACCGCCTGGAAGGTGGACATATCTTCAATGTTGCCGAAATCATCAACCACCCACAGTACGATGATTGGAATTTGGAGAACGACGTGTGTGTAATCCGTACTACCGAAAACATGTTGGGACATAACCACCCACACATTCACCCAATCCAGTTGGATACCGTTGGCAATTCTCACAATCCCGGATCCCGTGCCGTTCTGTCCGGCTGGGGCTTGAATGTAATATTTTCAGTTGAAATTGGTTTGATAGGACTATCCTAATCTACTTCTTTCCGTTCAGGCTCAAAATGTGCTGCCCGTGATTCTCAAGCGTGTTGATATCCCCAAGATCGATTTCGTAGACTGCATGGCTGGATGGCCATCTGGTTGGGTCACTCCTGAGTAAGACTGATTCATGGCTATCGCTCAGCAATTGAATTAACTTTTAACCTCATAACTTTTCAGCATGATCTGCGCCAGCGAACCCGGTCGTGATGCCTGCAACGGAGATAGCGGTGGTCCTCTGGTAGTGGGTGGTCGCCAGATCGGTATCGTTTCCTGGGGATCGACTAACTGCCTCGGCTACCAGCCGGGTGTTTTTGCCCGTGTTGCCTTCCCGCTAATCCGTAACTTCATCCACGAAGAAACCGGTGTGTAAAGAATGAGTTGCTGAATGGTGATTCGAAGGTGTAATGCTCATTTGAAACTGAAATATACTCTACATATCAAAATGAGAAAACTTAATTGATGATTTTTATCACAGGGTATATTAATTTTTTTTTCTTAATTCTGGATGTATGAAAAATATGCAACAAACTGAACCTTTTATTTATAATTAGGGAGGCATTTTTTTGTAAGATCATCGCCCATATTTATACGGGTGTTCTGAATGACGTGAAATTTGGTACACAAGGTTTTTTGATTCAAGAAGGATTAATCCAAACAATCATTTTTTTTTTGCAGAAAAAGGGCTGGAAAAATATCGTTGTTAAGTTTTTAATCAGCAATCTGTCTAAAAAAAGGCCACCCAAAATTCACTAAGAAGCGTGCTTTCAGCCTTTAATCATCTGGATTTGGAGAAATTATCTAACTAAAATGTGACTAAACGTCAATTAGCGGAGCGACCGAAAAAAAACCAAAAATAAAATGACCGATGGGCAGGCTTCGGATTCATTTGAGAGCAAACACCCACGGAGCTAAAATCTGCTCTCACTCTTTAAGCGGCGTGAAGGAATGAGAAGGAGTGACCATCTGCCTCGAAGATGTCATGCTCCTAGGGAGTTCTTTTTACCTCTCGCTCCGCTCTTAAAAGATAAATGAGCGCTCTTCGGGAGCGCTCCCTAGGAGAACGCTTTAAGACTAACGTCATGAGCTGGGAATCTGGCTGGTTCGTGTTCGTTTATTTTGGTTTGCGCCGGCAGTGTCATTTGGAAATGATTTAATATGAATAACGAAAGGCAGGACGTGTCCCCGCTGATTATTTTGTTGAGTAGAGTGGCTCAAATAAGCAGATTGTTATGTGAAGTTTACATGCAAAATTTAAGTCAAATAGCACAAGAAGGGCCTCTTGTTTGTAAAGAAATTTGAAATATTATCTCCGGGTAGCTATTATTTCATCAATAACCGTCAAACGGGGCATTATGCAACAGCCGTGTTAGATGCTACATTTGTATACCACATCAAGAGGTGTTATTTTTTATTTGAATAGAATGTAGTGAAGTTATCATTTAATGATAACAAAATAATGGTTTTAAAATCATTTTTGACATAAAAATATAACATAAACTTTTATGATTCAAACTAGATAATTTTTTACCCCTAAATGTATGCAGCACCTTTATGGTTTTAAAATCATTTTTGACAGAAAAAAAACATAACATAAACTTTTATGATTTAAGCTAGATGATTTTTTACCCCTAAATGTATGCAGCACCTTTATAGTTTTAAAATCATTTTGACAGAAAATTGTAAAATTTCATTCGAACAAAACAAAAACTTACTGCATTTGGTGCTTTATGCGTTATGAAATCAGAAATATATCTTAAACTATACATTTTCAAACGATTTCATTTGATTTTTTCATTCATTGTTACCACTTATCTAGACCTTTTTTAGAAAGGTGAAAATCGTATGTTTTTGCAGATTTGAAAATAGCTGGGGAAGCAATAATTTTTCTGACTACGTAATTTTGATGTCCCATCAACCTTAAGCCTTTTGATTTAAAAGCAGAATGATTATCTGTGGACGTTAAGTTTTTAAAAGCCATTTAGGTTGATAAGTGTGCAGGATGTTCTTGTTTACAATACTTCTTTCAACGCCGGCCGATTTCTTTGTAAAACATATTATCTGAAAGCTTTAACTTCGACAATCGTTTTACATGAACATTTAATGTAAATTAGAGTAATAATGTTAACGTTGTTTAGGTACAAAAATAGTCTAAAATTCGTTTTGCTTACATCGTCGCACAGCCACTCCCAGCAGCCAGTCAGGAGCTGTGAGCTACTAGAAGCAATCAAATATGTACCTAACTCGAAGCAATTCTGAATCGTCACACGCAAAGTTATTTCTCCCAGGGAGACCTCTTTGGGAGGAGCGTAGAGCCTCCGAGGGAGCAAAGAGTGACTGGCGCTCCTAGCGATTCTGGCGGTAAGAGAAGCGAGAAAGAGTGGTTTTCGACTGCCAGGAGTTTGGGAGTTCCTCCTCAATGAGTGGTACTGCTCTGCCTCTTATGGGTCGCGCCTCAGGATGCGTCCGAAGCCTGCCGATGGGGCACCCACTTTTCCCCCTCTGTGTTAAAGGGTGTCCACGATAAAATTACCACAAACAAAATTGATTCGCAAAATTCAAGTTTTCATCCGATTGCCATCAAATTTTCAGGAATTGAAAATAACTATCAAACTTCATTGTACCATTTAACTTGTATTTTATTTACAGTCCATACGCAAATGTCCGCACCTAGGCCTTAACCCCGACCATAAGATTCTGCACAACCTGTGAATCAACCGTTTTTTGCATGTAAACCCATACTTTCTTCAGTTCCTCGACTGTCTTCACTACCTTAGGTCGTTTAAGAAGGTGCGAACATTTTCGGCATGAATTTGACCTTATTGTCCGCATTCAGCACGATCTTGGAGTAGTGGCATGAGGACAAATCCGGCCAGATGATTGTTGGGACGTAGTGGGCCTTCAGGAGAAGAAGCAGCCGCTTTTGGAGGCACTCTTTCATGTACATCTGTCAGGACACGATGAACGATCAGGTCACGAAAGGTGCACCCCGGTTCCCGCACGTGCAGATGGCTTGCCAAGCCAGGAATTTCTTTGCAAACTTGGACATTTTCTGAGTGCGGACATGCTCCGGAACGCTGAACTTATCCTTGGCCGTGAAAAACAGGTTTCCGGGGATCTGTTTGAAGTTGGCTTTCACATATGTTTCGTCGTCCATGATGGAGCATTCAACTTTCGTCCGCATGTTGAGGTATAATTTCCTGGCACGGATTTTGACGGACTCATTCTGCTTCTCGTCGCGATCAGGGGCCTTTTGTACCTTGAACGTTCGAAGCCCAGCCTTAGTTTTGGCCTTCTGGAATTCTGGAACTGGGCGATTATGAAGCAGCACCTTATTAAACGAACGAAGATCCTCCAACTTGAGAGAACAGGGGTTCCATGCAACTCGAACCGTTTTTTCAGATGAATTTGATAAAAAATAGAAAACAAGCATGATTGACACAAGAAGTTATTTTTGTAGTTTTTGAAACGGTGATACGGTGATGTGATATTCATGAAATTTGGTACACATGCAAATTTTAACATGACATAATAGTTTTTTGCAATGATTGACCTTACTCTCCAAAAAAAACGGGGGGCTTCCATGCAAAATCAACATAACATTTGATGCTGATTAGTGAAAATTGGTCTTCAAAATGTCCTGAATTGTCCTGATTTTCCCCTTTAAGGTAGCCATTTAACCGATGGTAATCTTCGGTTCAGATATATTGAAATTGTACCGTCAAATGGGACTTCATGCAACAAAAAGGGTTAATAAATAGTTGTAACATTTGTATACCACAACACTGATTCAATTTATATTTTAATATAATTGTTATTAAGTTATCGTTTAATGATAACAAAACGATTTTAATAAAGTTTCTCACATCGTGAGATAATTTTTTAAAGTTTTTGATTTTCATAGAAAATTTCAAAAATCGATTGAAAAATAACCATTAAACTTCATTATAAAATTTTACTCGTATTTTATTTACAGTCCATACGCAAAAGCCCGCACCTTGGCCTTAATCCCGGCCATAAAATTCTGCACAACCTGTGAATCAATCGTTTTTTGCATGTAAACCCAAACTTTCTTTAGTTCCTCAACTGTCTTCACTACCTTAGGTCGTTTATAAAGGTGCTGCTTTATAATCACCCAGTTCAACAAGGCCAAAACTAAGGCTGGGCTTCGAACGTTCAAGGTACAAAAGGCCCCTGATCGCGACGAGAAGCAGAACGAGTATACGTTTGTATGGGAAATTCAAAACGTGTGAAATGTTATGCGCTGCAGGCTAAAATTGATCCAGGCCTATTAGAAGATCTCATGCCAAATTTGGGCCAGATCAGATCACGGGAAAGGGTCGCCCAACGAGCCTGAAGTTTGTATGGAATTTTGAGACATTTTTTTCGGGAGAAAAATGAAAAACCAGTTTTTCATCAATAACTTTGGTTTCATCAATAACTTTGGTTCAATATTTCATCCGAAGGCTGCATATCGATAAGAGTTATAACAAAAAAAGTTATAAGGCTTCAAAAATGGGCTTTTTTTTGAAAGGATGGTATTTATCACTATTATTGAGTCGGAGCGGTCGAACATATTGACGCTCATTTTCGAAGCCTAATAACTTTTTTTTTCCTAACTCGAATCGAAATGCTGTCTCTGGATGAAATATTTGTCATATTTTAGGCTTTAAAAAACACTGTTTTTGAAAGAAATCGGCCGACGGGAACCAAAGTTATTGATGGAAAACTAGTTTTTCATGTTTCTCTCGAACAAAAAGTCTCAAAATCATCCCATACAAACTTCAGGCTCGTTGAGCGACTTCTTCCCGTGATCCGATCTGGCCCAAATTTTGCATGAGATCTTGTACTAGGTCTAGGATCAATTTTAGCCTGCAGCGCATAACTTTTTCAAAACTCGGGTCATTTGGGGCACTCTAATTTACATGCAAAAAACGGTTGATTCACAGGTTGTGCAGAATTTCATTGACGGGATTAAGGCCAAGGTGTGGGCATTTGCGTATGGATTGTAAATAAAATACGAGTAAAATTTTAAAATAAAGTTTAATAGTTATTTTTTCAATCCCTGAAAATTTGGTGGCAATCGGATGAAAACTCGAATTTTGCAAATCGATTTTGTATGTTGCAATTCATCGTGGACACCTTTTAAGATGTGTTTCCTCCAAGGCTGGTAAATTTCAGTCAATATATTTTCTGCTGACCAACGTCTAGTAGTCAATGTTATCGAAAGAATATCAAAGTCGTCTACCAGTTGAATGACCAAACTACAATATCAGTCAGGCAGCAATGTCAATAATGAATGACATTTTTGCACTCCACTCGCATCACACATACGGTCGTCTTTCTTTTTCATTTTCTGGCTGTGTTCGGTGGGATTTTACGTTATAAGTTGCGCAACAGTTGAAAAAATGTAGTTGTTGGCTGTAAGAAGAAAAAAGTCATAGCAAGCATTATGTCATTCATTCAACTTGGTCATGACATTGTAAGCTTATGTCGCTGACCAAAAAACAGTATCGCTATGTCATGCTTAGCAGTATCAAAGTCGGCTGACATTGGCTGTCTGACACTGATAATCTCTGGTTTACTCATATAATTGACTATATACCGTCAACTGGGGCAACATGCAACATTTTTCAACTTCAATGGCTTCTAAAATCTTAATGCCTACAGATAATCATTCCTCTTGTACATCAAAAGTTTTAAGGTTGATGGGACAACAAATTAAAGTAGTCAGAAAAATTATTGGTTTTACCAGTTATTTTTAAATTTTCAAAAACATGCGATTTTCACCCTACTAAGAAAATGGGGTAAGTTGCAACAAACTCTGTAATTAATGAAAAATCAAATTAAAACGTTTGAATATTTGAAGTATTTTATGCATTTGTGATGTCATAATGCATAAAGTACCAATTGCAGTAATTTTTGGTTTTGTTCGAAATAAATTTTACATTTTTTCTGTCAAAAATGTTTTTAAGAAAAAAGTGTTAATCTGCTGCATACATTTAGGGGTAAAATATACTGCAAAATATTCTATTATCTTGAATCATGTAAATAAACCAAGAGAATCATATTCCAGCATATGAAAACACGATTTATGAGATTAAGTTCTGATTTGCATTTTGTTGCATTTTGCCCCAGTCAGCTAACTGAATTATAAAAGTATTTATTTAAAAAAAATTGGTGATTGTCCGAGAAATATTTATACACGAACAGTGTATTGTATTGTTATTGTTTGTATAAAGTCGTGCTTTTTTTTCGTCATTTTCATTCGTTGATTTTAAAGTGTAAAAAAGAGCTTTAGTGACTAATTTTGCATTTTTTACCTTCGCTAAGTGAGTCCAAAAAAGTTCCTGGTAATTTCGCGTTCCTATAAAGTGCCCGTGATCCATTTTCGGCGGTGGAAATTCCAATCGATTTCGTTCCCGCAACTTTGTCGGCCATCGCTACTGTTGGTGTTTTGAAATTTTTAAGTGATTCTTCGCTCAAAATTTTTTCCAACAATGAGTGCTAATGACATGTCGTGCAATAAATGTTCGAAGCTAGCAGGAGACAACGATAGCATCAAGTGTCAAGGCTTTTGCGATATCGTCGTTCACTTCAAGTGTGCTGGCCTCAGCTCTTCGCACCTCAAGGCCAAAGGGGAAGTGGAAGGTTTCCATTGGTTATGTGAGGAATGTACCAAGTTCTTAAAGAACGCCACCTTGAAACGCCTTATGGTGTGTTATGAATCCGTGTACCACGATTTGCGTGAAAAACATTCCGCTGTACTTGCCGACGTCCAAACTGAATTCGCGAAGTTCAACGCCAGCCTGGAAAAGATTTCTGGAACTTGTCCGAACATTTCTTCGACCAAAGTTAGCCCTTGGCCGAAGCTTGACAGCCAATCGGTTAAACGACGTCGCATGGATTACCCTCTTAAAACCCCTCACGAGCCAATTATGACTCCA
This sequence comes from Uranotaenia lowii, assembly GCF_029784155.1. NCBI lineage: Eukaryota > Metazoa > Arthropoda > Insecta > Diptera > Culicidae > Uranotaenia > Uranotaenia lowii. The sequence goes on from NC_073693.1 coordinate 250,176,327, forward strand.
GCAGTTGGTACAAGGGCAACAACGGCTAAGAGCATCGCGACTGTTGCACCTCCGGAAAAAAAGTTTTGGATCTACTTAGCCAGACTTCACAATACCGTGACGGAAGCAGATATCGAGGACCTTGTCAAGGAATGCCTATCCTGCGATGCTGCTGAGGCACACCTTTTGGTAAAAAAAGACTCCGACTTATCCCAACTCAAGTCGGTCTCTTTTAAAGTCGGCGTTGACTTAAGCCTTAAACCCGCGGCTTTAGACGCTAGCACATGGCCTGCCGGAGTGCTATTCCGAGAGTTCGAGGATTCTGGGTCAAAAAACCTGTTCAGACAATCTTACCAAGTCCGCCATTTCCAAAAGGCTCTCTCAAGCCACGCTACACCGACAGCTGCACCCAGTCGATTTACTCCTACTGTGGGAACCGGTACTCCTGGGTTCTAACCCCAGCTTCTATTAGCGATGGATCCTCAGTTCACCCTACCCCGCTTCGACACGACGACGACGACCCTACATCTGCTCTTCTTCGCATCGACAATGGCTCTTCACCGGGACGCAACGAATTGGGCATTTTGGAGACCTCGGAGCACTTCGACTCAGTCGCGCTGATTCCGGCCAGCGTCATCAGTCGTCCCGGCCCTGAGTTCGATTGTTGTGATGAGGTTCTCCAGCCTGCATTCTCAGGCAAGTACAAACGTTGTTTTAGAACATTCCCATTGCGTGACGAAATTTTAGTTTCCAGCTGCTCAGACATGGCATGCTCTGACCTGAATCACCTGCCTGCCTTCGAGTACGATCGTACTACAGCGTCTTCATGGGCTTCTTCACCGGGACGCAACGACCAAGGCACTTCGGAGACCCCTGAGCCCATCGACTCAGTCGCGCTGATTCCCGCCTGCGTCATCAGTCGTCCCGGCCCTGAGTTCGATTTTGGCGACGGGGTTCTCCAGCCTGCAACAACAGGCAAGTATCCATTTTATGTTGGCCCTGCTCCTCGTGATGGACTTTCCCTTTCCAGTGCACTGCGAGCCTATCACCGTGCTACGCCCACTAGTTCTTTGGCACGCTTTTTTCCGAACCTCGAAAATGTAGCAACTTGTACAAGGCCTTCAGCACCGGGACGCAACGTATCAGGTCTAACGGAGACCCCTTTGCCCTTCGACTCAGTCGCGCTGTTTCCTGCCAGCGTCTTCAGTCGTCCCGGCCCTGAGTTCGTCTGTGGCGCAGGGGTTCTCCAGCCTGTGGACTCAGGCAAGTATGGCACTTCCGACCGGTTTCCTCCGCCTGATGGTACTCTCTTTTCCAGTGTTCAGGGATCTAGCTCTGCTTCGGATACTTCAGACTCAATAACCTTGTACTACCAGAACGTTGGAGGTATAAACTCGTGTCTAGCGGACTATCTGCTCGCAAGCTCATGTTGCTGTTATGACATTGTCGCCTTCACGGAAACATGGCTGAACGACCGTACTCTTTCGAGCCAGATATTTGGACCTGACTATTTAGTGTTTCGTTGCGATCGCAGTCCACGTAATAGCAAAAAGACCATCGGTGGCGGAGTGATGATTGCCGTTAAGTCAGATTTCCCAGCGTTACTCATCGAAGACAGTTCCTGGAGTGATCTGGAACTTGTATTGATCCGCATTGATCTTGGTGACCGTAAACTTTATGCCTGCGTACTATATCTGCCTCCTGACCGCACGAAAGATGTTGCCCTTGCTGAGTCTTTTTCGCGCTACTTATCTAAAGTTAGCTCTCTCTGTGCACCTGAAGATGACATTCTAGTGATTGGTGACTTCAATTTGCCCGGTTTGAAGTGGTGCTCCAACAATAGTAACTTTCTCTATCCGGATCCAGTACACTCAACTTTTTCAACCCTATCGAACGTCATACTAGACTCCTTGAGTACAGCGACTTTGCGGCAGATTAACAGCGTGACAAACGAAAACGGTCGTATGTTGGATCTCTGCTTTGCCAGCGATGGGACTCGTGTACCGTCCGTTGTTTCGGCTCCCGCTCCGTACGTTAAATCGGTACACCATCATCCTGCTTTATTGGTTTCGTCGATGTCACTAGACTTGCTCCTGTCGCAAAATTAGCACCCTTCTATCTTGACTTCAAAAACGCCGACTTTGACGTGATTTCTCGTACCCTGGTTTCCATCGATTGGGAATCTGAGCTCGACTTATTTAATCCCAACGCTGCGGCCGAAACCTTCTCGCACATCTTGAGTTACGTTATCGATCGTCACGTGCCAAAACATACTACTGAAAAGAATATACGGACTCCTTGGTTCACGACTGAACTACGACGACTAAAGACGGCAAAGAGATGTGCCCTTAGAAATTTTAACAAATCGAGATCCTCCTATACTAAGGACATTTATCGTAGACTAAATTGTGTTTACAAAAAAGTCAGCAAACGTTGTCACCAAAACTATCTAGCTCGAGTTCAGCGTGATCTCAAGTCCAGACCTAAATCGTTCTGGAAACATGTTAAAAGTCAACGGAACGAACCTGGTCTGCCAAACCAAATGTTTCTGGATGACAATACGGCGAACTCTTATCGTGGAATCTGTGATCTCTTTGCCGATAAATTCTCGTCTATCTATAATACAGCATCGACATCCCCTGAACATCTGAATAGTGCAGTCAGAAATATTGCGCCACTGGGCTTCTCTATAAACAACATTGTGGTTGAGGATGCAGTCATCTCAAAAGCAGCAGCTAAGCTCAAAAATTCTTTCTCTACGGGTCCGGACGGAATACCTGCTACTTTTATCAAACGTTTTATGCCTGTTTTGCTGACTCCTGTAAGGCTTATTTTCCAAGCTTCGCTTGACAGAGCCATCTTCCCCTCACTATGGAAGGAGGCTTACATGTTTCCGGTGTTTAAAAAAGGTAACAGGAGAGATGTCAACAACTACCGGGGAATCTCGGCATTATGCGCAGTAGCCAAACTATTCGAATTGGTGGTCTTGGATCCGATTTTCTTGTCCTGTAAGAATATTTTTTCCGACGATCAACACGGATTCTTTCCCAAGCGCTCCACGACAACTAACCTTCTGACGTTTACTTCTTACGTGCATGAAAGTTTTGCTGCGAAGTCTCAAACCGACGCTATTTACACCGATTTGTCTGCGGCATTCTAAAAAGTCAACCACGATATTGCCATTGGAAAGCTCGAACGCCTGGGTTTCTGTGGAACTCTTCTTGACTGGTTCCGGAGCTACCTATCAGGACGTAAATTAACAGTTCGCACGGAGGACTCTTTCTCCAGACAATTCTCTGCTTCTTCTGGTGTGCCTCAGGGAAGCCATTTAGGGCCGATTATCTTCTTAATCTACTTCAACGATGCGCTCTCACTCCTCGACGGTCCAAAGCTATGCTATGCTGATGACCTAAAGCTATTTTACAACATCAACGGCCAGAACGATATTGATTTCCTACAAAATCAATTTAACCTCTTCGCACACTGGTGTGATATAAACTGCCTGCCTTTGAATCGCAGTAAATGTGCAGTCATCAGCTTTTCAAGAAAGCGGCAGCCTTTTTCCGCTGAGTACTTCCTCGGAGATGAGCCAATCGCACGCGTAGAACACATCAATGATCTGGGTGTAATTCTAGACCGGAAGCTGGAATTCAGGACACACACAAACTACGTTGTCGACAAAGCCTCGAGAAGTCTTGGATTCTTATTTCGAGTGTCCAAGGACTTCAAGGATGTGTATTGCCTGAAAAGTTTGTATTGCAGTATTGTTCGCTCTATCCTTGAGTATGCATCAGCTGTTTGGTGTCCCTACTACCAGAATGGGGCCGAACGGATCGAGGCTATACAGCGGCGCTTCCTGCGATTCGCCCTTAGACACCTGCCTTGGCAAGACCCGTTTCACTTGCCAAGCTATGAACATCGATGCCGTCTCATAGACATTGACACTCTTCAAGCCCGCAGAAACGCAACACGAGCTTCCTTCGTCGCCGATCTCTTGACATCGCGAATTGACTGCCCCACGCTCCTAGAAGCCATTCCTCTAAGTGTGCGACCCCGTGGGCTTAGAAATCAAGATCTTCGATTGTATGTTCCCATTCGTTCGAACAATTATGGAGCTAATAGCGCTATCATCGGTGTAATGAAAACATTCAACCGTTTTTCTGAGCACTTCGATTTCGACGTTTCGAGAGATGTTTTCCGTACTAAAGTTTTAAGTGTATTGAGAACCCTGTAATTAGACTCTTTTTATATTAATTTTAAGTCATCATTTGGACCAATATGTGTTCCGTTGTCTATATATATAAAAAGCAATTATCTGTATGTTTGTTTGTTTGTTTGTTTGTCCTCTATAGACTCAGCCGTCTTAAGAGCTAGAGGTCTGAAATTTGGCATGGATGCTCATTAGGACCAGGAATGATGAAAAATGTTTTTAGATTTTTGGACGACCCCTTCTGAAGGGGGTCGTCCATACAAGACAAATATTGTTTTCACATTATTGACGTTATTTTCCGTCGGATTGTGATGAAAATTTGCACATGAGTGTTTTGAGCGACGAACAATCGATTACAGTTATCAAATTTAGGGTCAGGGGTCGGCCAAAGGGGTCGTCCATATTCACTGATTAATTTTTTTTTGCGATATTGGCGTTATTATACATCGGATTGTGATGAAAATTTGCACATGATTGTTTTGAGGGACGAGCAATCGATTACAGTTATAAAATTTTGAGTCAGGGGTCGGCCAACGGGGTCGTCCATATCCACTGATTAATGTTTTTGCGATATTGGCTTTATTTTACATTGGATTGTGATGAAAATTTGCACATTAGTGTTTTGAGAGACGAGCAATCGATTACAGTTATTAAATTAAGGGTCAGGGGTCGGCCAAAGGGGTCGTCCATATTCACTGATTAATGTTTTTGCGATATTGGCGTTATTATACATCGGATTGTGATGAAAATTTGCACATGAGTGTTTTGAGAGACGAGCAATCGATTACAGTTATCAAATTTAGGGTTAGGGGTCGGCAAAAGGGGTCGTCCATATCCACTGATTAATGTTTTTGCGATATTGGCTTTATTTTACATTGGATTGTGATGAACATTTGCACATGAGTATTTTGAGAGACGAGAATCGATTACAGTTATCAAATTTAGGGTTAGGGGTCGGTAAAAGGGGTCGTCCATATCCACTGATTAATGGTTTTGCGATATTGGCTTTATTTTGCATTGGATTGTGATGAAAATTTGCACATGAGTGTTTTGAGAGACGAACAATTAGTTACAGTTATCAAATTTAGGGTCAGAGGTCGGCCAAAGGGGTCGTCTATATCCACTGATTAATGTTTTTGCGATATTGGCGTTATTATATATTGTATTGTGATGAAAATTAGCACATGAGTGTTTTGAGGGACCAGCAATCGATTTCAAGTTTCGAATTCTGGATCAGAAGTTGGCTGAAGGAGTCGTCCATACCCAACTTTAATGTTTTTGCAATTTTAACGTTTTTTACATTGGATTGAGATGAAAATTTCCGCATAGGAGTTTTTGAGGCTCAGGGGTCGGCAAACGGGGTTATTATCTGTTCACTGTTTTTACGATATTCTCTTGATTGAGCATAGAATTGTAATGAAAATTGACACATGGGAGTTTAACAGAAAAGATAATTGATTTCAGGTGTCAAGTTTTGAATCGTGGTCAAAAAAAGGCCGTCCATGTTAGTTGCTCACTGTTTTCGTGATATTGTCGTGATCATGCATCGGATTGAGATAAAAATGTTCTGATGAGGATTATAAACTATGAGCAATTGACTCCAGGTAGCATGTTCCGTGTCAAGGGTCGGCGAAAGGGGCGTCTATATTCACTGTTCACTGTTTTCAAGTTCCTGACGTTATTTTACATATAAATTGAAAAGAAAATATGGCACAGGGGAGTTTTGAGGAACGTAAAATTGGTTTCAATTATAGAATTTCGGGCCATGGGACAGAAAACAAGGGGTTTCATTGAAAGTTCAGTGTTTTGTGCAATAATTTTGTTGGAGGCAGTTAATTGATACCAATTAAGTGTGAAGGTCAAGCAAAAGAGTCGTGCACATAAACAAATAGTACATGTTTCTGCCATAATGTCTAGATTTTGCAACCGATCGAGAAGAAAACACTCTCACATAAATTTTAATAAAAAGCCAATCAACCGTTTAATTTGAATTTCAAGTAATAGTAACAGTAGCGACTTTAAACACTGTTGAATTTTTTCCCCAAAATTGTCGAAAGAATGTTTCGAATTCATTTTATAAACTCATTTTGACGTACCAATGATTTAAAGCGAAACGAAGTTCGTACGGGATCAGCTAGTTTGTAATAAATAATAACTGCATAGTGTTGGTATTGTATAATGAAAGCAATGTAAAGTTTGTAGGTGATATCATTAAGCCAATCCGTCATACAAGGTAAAGTTTTTTACGGCATCGAAAAATGTTAAAATTTGTACATCTATTGCTCTATTTTTTTAATTTTTTATGAGAATCAAAAACTTTAAAAAATTCATTAACTATGTTAAAAACTATGTCATCATCAATTTGTTATCATTCAATGATAACTTTATAACAGTATATTGAAATGAAAATTGAATGAGTGTTGTGGTATACAAATGTTGCATCTAACACTGCTTTTGCAGGATGCCCCGTTTGACGGTAATGAGAATGTTCAATCAGTCGCCAGCTGGCCAGGTATTTTTTTTACTAGCTGACCCGGTAAACTTCGTTTAACCTTCTTATGTATAATTCGTAATAAATGTTTGATTTCATCTACACGCTCTTAAATTCATCGTGCTCGCGAATCGATTCTTATGGAAATCATAACAAATAAAATTGAATTTGTATTGGGACCACCTTGCATAAAAAGTGAGATTCTTGAAACTATTATACAAACCATTTCTAACCCAAAAAAACCCTCGGATACCAAATTTCGCTTCATTTCGACTGACCATTCATACGTGATGTTGTTACAAAGAAAACGCCTCCATTTTTATATATAAGAGATGTGAAGAGATAATTTTGTATGGGGACCCCCTTCCATAAAAAGTGAGATTCTTGAAACTATTATACAAACTATTATCCGACCGAACATTCATACGTGATGTTGTTACAAAGAAAACGCCTCCATTTTTATATATAAGATTAGTTGATCACCCAGGTGTTAAATCCTTTTTACGGATTGCATTCCAAGGCACAGCGAGCGACCGAGTCCCCCCAGTATGCTACTCTGGGTCCATGGGTGCAATTGGACGACTCATGATACTAAGTACCCCTACGCCATAAAGTCCACCTGGGGCCTCTGGCCATAATTCCCACCCGGACCTGAAACGAAGGCTATACCCGAGATGGGAGACCAAGTCCGCGCTTAAGCGCTCATCGGCAACTCTAGTTTGAGTCAAACTCCAGCATATATACCGTGCCTCTTGTTACGATTCAAGACTAAGGACCTCTCCTCTAACTACTCGAGATCCGGCCTTTACTCGCAACTCGAGACTAGCTTGGTTCCCACGAAAATAGTGCGCTCCGCCTCTGTTCGAGACCACTGCAAGAGACGAATGACCTCTCCTCTAACGACTCGAGATCTTGGCTTCGCCTGGCTTGGCTCGAGGCCCTCTCCTCTTTGTCCGTCCGTGTGCCGAATCGAGAGCAGCTTATCCTGGACACGCGCCTGTCACAGCACACGTCCGGGGCTTTACGAAAGACTACTCGGATGATTCCCTTCGAAGAATTCATCCTACATCGACTCAGGTGACTCACCCGCCGACGACGTGAAGTCACCCTACCCGAAAGTATTTCGCGGCGTAAATACTCTTCCCCCTACGAGTTCGACTACGAAAAAGGTCATGTCTTATCCCCGCAGCCTCCCTCGTAGGTAGCTGGCCAGGTATATACACGGATGGCCGAATACCTGTAAATAAACTAGCCCATCTGATTGACTCGTTCTTCCAAAATATACCCTACATAAACACAATGCGTTCACTACATAACAGTTCATACGAAGCCATGGGGTCCGGTATAGCGTACGCGTTGCATTGGAGATTTGTCGAACTTAATAATCTAAAGAATGCAAGTGAACGCATACTTAGGCAGAAACTGCGGTGAATCCGTGCACCCATGGTGGATAACCAACATACAACATACATACAAATGGTGTTCAAGCGCTGGGAGAGCTTTAGTACAGTCTTCAGAAGCTCTTTGTTAAGACTCTCCAACTCGTCCAGTTTTTCTAGTTTGCTAGAAATAGCCTTCAGTTGCTCCGCAATGTTTAATGATCATGCACTTCCCGGATTATTATCGGTCGACCTCCTGAGTTGTTTCTAGGTCCCTTTTCAGCCTTTCGAATTTATTCCAGAGTTACTATTTTCAACAGCACCTCCCATTTTTAGATTTCTGCAAAAAATGGCGGCTTTCAGTGTCGATGGAGTCAAATTCGAAAATAAGCTCCAATACGCAGAAATTTTACATACGCGGGTTCCTCAGGACTTTAGAAGAACTCAGAAACCGAATAATGCCGAGCAAAATGAGTTTTACTTAGATATTTTTTCAATTACTTAGGGATTCGAAATAAAACATTGGCGCGCTGTCCAGTGTTGCCAGATTCATCGATGTTATTTTGGCGGCAACTTTCTGGAATTATAAAAATGTCTTCCACTTTTAAGTTAATTTATTAGAAATATAAGTTTTCAATATTTGAATGCTTTTACTTTTTTTCTAGAATGCAGCTTGGAAAAAGTGTCTACAAGCCCTACAAAGAACACATGACAAAGTAAAACAAAAATTGAACCCCTCTTATATCGGCTAACTACCATTTCATGAATGCTCTGAGCTGCGTTTTTTTATGGTTTGTATTTTCATTGATATTTATAAACAATTCTGAGAATGAATTCCATGAAATAATATAAATTTGAACTGTGTTTATCGTACGTTTTTCGGAGATGTCACACACGAAGGTTACCTTACATTTTTTTATTGTTGCATCTCCAATAAACAGATATGATAAGCATTAATTGAGCGGGACCGAGATAATCTTTTAATTTGGCCGGCTTGTTGGGCATCTTGTTTAGTCTCTTCAGGAAACTGCACCAGTGCGGACCTCGCCCAACAAACAATGTGGTTGAATAACAGCCCGATATTTACATGCGTTCTGATCTTGCTCCATACGTTTGGAGCAATTAACGGAAGCAGTGAGTTTTTTTTATTGTGATAAAGGGATTTCTTATTAATCAAAGCTAATTTGTCCGTCAGATCTTTCGGTGGAAGAAGTACGTGCCCGAATCGCTCGCATCCCACCGAAGCTGAAAAATGTGCTGACACGCATGACTAACGAGGTGGAGCCTCAATTGACGACGGTGATTGGTAACAATACGAGAATTATTGGAGGTGTTCAAACCTCGATCGAGGAATACCCTCATCAAATTGCGATTTTGTACCTAAACAGTCAAGTTTGTGGTGGTTCGGTAATTTCGGACTCGTGGATCGTCACCGCTGCTCATTGTTTGGACTGGCAGCCATTAACGTCCCAGGTTTGTGTTTGCATTCTGATAGCAAAATTTCGGCGAATTTGATCTTGTTCAAATTAACTTTCAGATTACGATAAGATACGGAAGTTCTTTGAGGAATACTGGGGGATCGATTCATGCCACCTTTTACTATCATCTTCATGAATCTTACGATCCGTTGGATTACCCGTACGATGTGGCCACCCTGCGTGTTAAAACACCCTTCAGTGGCCCGGCAAATTCGATCATCCCGTTAACCACATCGGAATGGACTGCAGGAGAAGTGACCGTCACCGGATGGGGATGGGACGAGAACCAGCGACAACCGGATGTCCTACATAAAGTGACACTGCCTGTCGTCGATCGTATCACCTGCAATGTCAAATGGGAAGGAACTGTTACGGATGAGTAAGTTAATTTCGATTTTATTGCTCGATGATTTTGCGCCAGCATATCAAGGTATCGGGCGGCTTAAACCAGTATTAGACCTATCGGTAGATTTTATCGGAAAAGAAGCTTCAATTAGCGGCAAACCATTCATAATGATAACCCGTGTGAATGTGCTCTCCGGTTTTCTTTCCCAGTATGATATGTGCCGGCGGTCAGGGCATTGATTCCTGCAACGGAGATAGCGGTGGACCTGCGATACAGAATGGTGTTCTTTTCGGAGTCGTCTCGTGGGGTGCCGACATTTGCGGTAACGGTTTGCCCGGAGTGTACACCAACATTGCCCATACGTCGATCAGAAATTTCATCAAGCGTACCACGATGGTGTAAGGAAATGAATTTGTACAGGATTGTTTGATCGTTTGAAAATGATCAATTGTACAATAAATAAAAAAAAATCCAAACAAATTTTTCAATGTTTATTTTTATAGATATTTTCTGACACGATTTGTACAATGTTTCTAGAATTATTGATGTATCGTTAAGCTTTCTAACTGCAAATCTTCATTTAACTCGAGCGAAAGCGGCATGCACCAAGATGCATTCGCAGAGATTTCCAAAAAGTTTATTAAAACTAAAGTGAAAGTGGTAGTTATATAAATTTCATCAGCAGTTTGTTTCAAAAATAATCTTTATATAAAGTGAATTTTTGTCTGTCTGTCTGTCTGGCTGTTTGTTTCCTATAGACTCGGAAACTACTGAAACAATTTGCGTGAAACTTGACAGGTGGGAGCATTGAAGGCCGCCGAAGGTTTCTATCATGGTTTAGGACTCCTCCCCCAAACAAAAGTAACCTGTATGCATTACATGGGCACTGATAATGCAAATGGAACCAAATTTTGCATGGCAGTTTATTTGGGTACGATGAATGATTTTATTTAGGTTTGGTACTTCTCCCGTCTTCCAGTTAGAAGTTAGGCATGGGAGAGAGGGGCTTCCGTATAATTTTCTAACAAAACTCTAAAACTAATCGAGCAACTGGAACCATATTTATCATGGGAGGGTATTTGGGTATGACGGACGTTTCAATGATGGATTGGTACCCCTCTCTCCATCCATTAGATTAATTGAAAGAAGGAGGGGGCTCCCATATATTTTTTTCTGCATAACTCGAACACTTATCGAGTACCGTAAAACGGGGTAAGATACACTAAGGTCTTTTTTACGTGGTTTGATTTTGCTCAGTTTTTCTAGCACGGCTTCTATTTACGAGGTTTTTTGCCATGGATATGATTCTTCTACACGGCTCTCCCGAATCAACACGTTTTTTGAGCGAAAATATTCGAAGTCCTATACGTTAACGACGTAATTCATACCGCGTAAAAAAAAAACCTTAGTGCAAGTCACTTCTTTTCAATATTTTTCGATTATTTTTTCTGTTAAGGGGAATGTGGAATGTTTCATATTTTCAAAACCTGTACTGGACTCCTATGAACGTGAAACATGGTTGCATAAATTTATTGGACTACTTTAAATTTGGTTTAAAAATCGATTTCGTCTTTGTTTAGAATTTGGAGTAACATTGATCAGTCTCTATTTTGACGGTTTTAACGATTTTTCTTGATCATAATGGATACAAAAATTTTCATAATATTTATAAATGCTAGTAATTGATAAACTAAGGCATTTCGTCTGTTAATGCCAAACAACAATTAAAATCCAAAAATGGACAATGATGCTGCATAAATTAAGAGGCTTAATTTTTAAACATTACTTATGTAATTTTGACTATAAAAAAATGAAATTTTGCCTTCATTCAATTCTTTAGGCTTTTGCACTATTCCACTTTAATTTTTGCCTTTAAATTTTACCATTTGATAGGGTTTCTAGTCTTTTGTCCTGGACTGGCGTACTCTTTGAAAACGTCCCTATTTTTTAAATATCAACAATTTACCTCATAATACTAAGAATTTACTAAGCAAAAAAACAAAAAATCAACCTGCTGCTTCTAAACGCTTTGATTTCATCATGAAGGGTGTTTGCTTGAGAGCCTTCGAAAAAATAGATATTTCAAGATTTTGAAACAAAATTTTTACTTACATTTTAAATTTTTAAAAAACAAACCAAGTTTTTTTCTAATTTGAAACTTAACATGTAGATTTTTAAACTTTGAATAAAGTTTGAAGGTATTTTAACTTGAGACTTAGTTATAGATGATTATGTGGAAAAAAATCAAATTGATCAAAGCTAAGCCGGTGATCAATGTTACCCCGTTTTGCGGTAAATGGAAAAAATGGCATGCAAAGATATTTGGATACGCAAAATGATTTTATGATTATTTGGCACCCTCCATTCCTTTCATTGGGGAAATAAGAAAGGGAAGGGTGTCTCCTGTGAAAATTTAGGCACAACTCGCGAACCAAGCAAATGGAACCAAATTTGGCATGGGAGAATATTTGAAAATGAGAAATATTCCTATGACGATTTGAGACTCCTCCCTCCTTACATTAGGAGGTTTGGAATGGGGGAGGGGCACTTTCATTCTGTTTCTTTGATTACTTGGTACCCCCTCTCCCCTCCATTTAGTCGGAACATTCAAAGGGGAGAGGAGGGCTCCCATACAATTTTTGCATAACTCGAGAACAAATACCATTACCAAATTTGGCTTAGGAATGTATTTGGGGCGAGGGATTTTATTATGATTATTCAAGACCCTTCCTCTCTTTTTCAACGGGAAGATGGAAAAGGGTGAAGGGGGCTCCCATACATTTTTGAGTTGTTTTGAGAACTCATTGAGCAAATAACATAAAATTAGGTATGGGAGAGTAGGGTAACGTGGGACATGGGGAAACGTGGACCACTCTAAATATTTTTGCTGTGTATTTGAGTAAAAAATCTCAACCCAACTGTCATCGTCGTCGTTTTGCAAAATATATGCTTTTCTATAGATTGTTGAATTATGTACGCATAATATGCTTCGTTTATTTAACCAACTTAAAAAAATACACTCACATAATTAAACTAGCACCCACAAATTTTATTGGTAGGAAATTCTAAAGTTCATAACAAAAATATGTCCATATGCTTATGGTCTTAGTTTTGTCATGCTCTTCCACATGGGAAGAATTTTCCATAAATTATCAAATAGTCACTCAAACGCAACCAATTTGCAATGCAATTCATAATTTGTAAGGAATCATCTGCCACATAATGTGGGGTATCTTGGGCCATCTGGTGTTTGAATGCACGTTCATAAAATGACCCATTCCAGCATGACGTCACAACGTTTGCCTAACAATTTTTTGGTAAATTGTTTGTAAATTTTACGGTTTATTGCACACATTGATAAAAATAATAAGATCAGAATTTAAAGCACTACAATTTGGAATCAAAAGTATTTATAATCAAAAATCGTTATCAAAATTTAATATTTGAATTTATTATTTATTATCAGTTTTCTAGCAGTTGGATTAGTCTGAAGACTGAGTTGTCAACTGCTCAAATTGGAGAATTACGGTTGTGCGCGTTTCCTTTGCCTTCTTCGGGGGTGGATGCTTAGGATATAGGGTATACGCAATAGAAGTCGTAACGTCAAAAAGTGCCACTTTTTTTACTTATCTGATTTTTTTTTAACCTTATTTTTTTGCTCATCCACACGACCAAACTTTATGAAAATTTTAGAAAAGTATCAGTTTGTTTTGGTTGTAACAAATCACTGTAATTGATTCTTAAAATTTTTAATTTCAATTTATTTTACAGCGATTTAGTTTCATGACGTCACAACGCTTCATTTTTTCGAATCACGGTTTTGCACGGTTGACCAAATCAGGCGTATTATGAAAGTATTACAAGTTGCAAGCTTAAATTAATCCAATGCATAACACAAAGTCCTATGCTAAATTTGAGGGGAACGGACCACGGAAAAAGATTGCGCAATGACCTTGAAATTTGTATAGAATTATGAGAAATTTTATTGGAAGGAACATGAAAACCCAGTTTTGCACCATTTTCTTAAGTCTCCATCTGACGATTGCTTTTCATTATTATTTTTCTTTAAGCTTCAATTCTGACAAATATTTCATCCTTAAGCCCATTCCGATATGGGCTATTAAGTTTTAAAAATTAGCTTCTGAAGGTCCAACTAACAAAAAAAAACATGAATTGTCGTGAATCGATGCTTAAAAACTCGTTTTTAAGCTTAAAAAATGTTTTATCGTAACTCTAATAGAAATACGTTCTTCAGGTAAAATATTGTCATATAAAAGCTCTAAGCAAAATCAATAAAAAAATCAATTTATGAAGACCAAAATTATTGGGGAAAAACTGTTTTTATGTTCATCCCGAACAAATTCCACAGAATTCCATTCAAATTTCAGGTTTTTTTTTGCACGACCTCTTCCCGTAGTCTGAATTGGTCCAAAGTTGTTATCGAACTCTGCGCTTATACATATTATAATTGAGGCGCTTGGGATCAGAGGGGTGCAAGTGCCTAAATGATAGTTTCGTGAAAACGCGCTTCAAAGTTGTGAAGGTGCTCGGTTTCAGTCAAAAAAGTATTCAAAAAAAATTATAAAAAATCTGATTTTACATGAAGACTCGCTAGGTATACTTAACTCATAATGGATTATTTTGGCACTGGCACCCCTCTGATCCTGAGGGCCTCAATTGGTTTAATTTTATAATTTCTATTAAAGTCTCTTTTGTAGAATTTTATGTGAATACGGGGTTGGAATTTTCTAGTAAAATTCTTTGAGGTGGAAATTTCAATTAAAGACGATTTTTTTTAATCTATCTATGTATATATAAAAATGAATGTTTGTCTGTCTGTCTGTTCCCTATAGACTCGGCAAAAATGGCATTTGAAGGTTTTTGGGGCCGGAGATGATTTCTATAAAAGTTGAACCCCCATCCGACTTAAGGAAGGGGGGGCTTCCACACAAAATTTGTGGTTTTTCGAAACAAATTAAAGTCATGACATCCATTTTCTCGAGATTTTTTTTCCTTTGAGCGGTTTGTTTTTCGTCTCCATGGTCGAGGCGTCGCGAGCCAACGACGCGAGAGGATAGTAACCATGACATAGCAGTGGGAATATTTTGGCGCGTATTTCTCAACCAAGCATATTTTCAATGCAAAGGGTGGCGATATGAAGCCTTTATATGATTTTTTTCTACTTGACTCCTAGATCATTTGTACAGCACATGGTGTTGAATGACGCCCAGATTGACATTTTGCCGATCGAATAAAACATACCTATACATTAATTTTGCCAAAATCTGAAATCGAAAAGTCATGGCATCCATTTTTAGAGATTTACGTTTCTTTGAGGGGTTTGTTTTTCGTCTCTATGGTCAAGAAAACGTCGTCGCAAGTGGATAGTAACCAAAGCATACTGTTCATAGATCGCTGTAAAAAATTAACCATTAGGCGCATGTTTCTCAACCAAGTTGGGGTATAGGTACACCCATAGAAGAGGTTGCGAAAATCCAATGCCTATTTGGCACATCTCTATGTCGATTATGCGCTGAAATGTGCACTGTGCCGAAGACGGTATGTTTGAAAAACCGTAACTGGCATAAGGACTCGGCTCCCAACTAAAATGATGCATGACCACTACATTCAAGCGAAACAAGAAACACATTTTATGGGATTTCGTTCCTATTGGATAATTCATCCCACAAACAAGAAAATAAAAATATAAACCACAGCGCCCGTAGGGAGAATCGAGCTCAAATCACCAACCATATGGTCTTGCCAGACCGACACCTTAACCAGTGTACTATTGGCGCTTCTTGCAGGATGAGGGATATTTGTCATTGGCTTTCTGCCACCGATCAATCACAAAACAAAACGCACAACGGTGGCTTCCCGGCGTTTGGCCTCCTTTCAAGGTAGTCTTTTGTCTTGCGATGGAAACGGGAAAGGGAACGGGAGAGAAGGCAACGGGAAACCCATTGAATGAGAACTGTGCTTTGCTTACTGCCTGCTATTACATACACACGCTACATATACACAGCTGCTAAAGCCGGGCAGCTTGGCCGGTGCTTGTTTGCCGGTGAATTGAAGGAATATATTCTTGTTGCTTTTGCTACATACACACGCACAGCTTAGCCGTGGTTGTTTGCTGGTGGATTGAATTAGAAGGATGTTTTTGTTGTTGCTTTTGCTACATTCACACGCACTGTGCTCGGTTCGCCGGCTGCCTGGTGTTGGCCGGTATTTATTTCCATCCTTCTTCGTCTTGTGATGCGATAGGGAGGGACGTGAAAGCGTTTTTATTTTGTTTCTTTCAGACATACGCAATTCGGTTAACTTGGGAGATTAATGCCGGTGGGAGCAAATCGAATCAGCACCGATCGCGTTATCTTCTTGTAGGGGAACATGCCCTATTATGCGCCACCTAAGCAAATCGCTGATTTTCTATGTATTCCACGTACAAATTGTGTTAAAAATGGGTGTAATCGTTGAAGAAAAGTGTTTCCTACAAATTCCTATGACTTTTCATCACTCAAATTACCATAGTTTCTTCAAAAACACGATTTTTAAAAACCATGTTCAAAGCCACAGAACAAAACTGTGTTGCGAATACGCGCCGCTGTGTATTCAATACGCGCCTAGCAGCCGAACACACCCGAGAGCAGCCGAAGACCGAAAACACACCAATACTTACAGACACTTTGACTGAAAAGAAAATCAAAATGGACTAATAGAAATTTAACAAAAAATGAAAAATAGGTTTTTTGGGCTGAATTAACGCTCAAAATATGGTTTTAGACTTTTTGTTCATTTTCAATGAAAATTGGCCTTTTTGAAAAATCAATGCTATTTTCAGCCTACACTGATCGAAATCGGGCTATGAACAATATCGGAAATTCTAGTGTTTTTGCACTAATAGAAAATCTAATACTTTTTACGAGTTTGCTCATCGAATACAATTGCATGGTTTTAGTATTTAATAAAATTTATCAGAAAATCCAATGAACGTTATAGAACGTCAAGTTTATAATAATTACAGTTCAAAATGATGAAATATAAATTGATGGGGTGTCTTGTGTTATGGTTTTACTTTTTATGATTTCTTTTCGTATTTTATTACCGAAAAAAGTGGGATACAGCTTATTTTTGTTAACTTTGAAAATTTTATTGTTTCTTTCATAGCCGCTATCAAATTTAGAATAATTAATCACTTAACTATGGCACAGGCAAGGTGTTTAGCACTGATGTTAGAATGGTTCTCTGTGGAATGGTGATGATCCGAAACCCAAACTTCCGGCTTGAAGGGGTCCTCGTTTTGAAAAGTTGGTAATAACAAAAACAAACCTGAAATCAAGAGGAATGAATTAATTTCAGATATTGAAAACAAAGTTTAACATCATCTCACCTTTCTTCTCGTTAGCAGACCCTTCTAAAGGGAATTTGGATGCTTGGGCAGAGACTCGAAATTCCGCGGTCAATATATGCCATTGATGGGTGAGTTGATTCCGTGAATTCCAATTTCCGGAAACGAAAAAACCATTTGGGGATCTAAGGCGTCCATTTTGATATTGGTACTGCTAGCTTTTAATTGTATATTCTGAAAAAAAGAAATATGAAAATGTTGCTTGAATAGAAACTGTTCTGATCATTAGAAAAATTCGCAGGCATCTTTTAAAAATACACAAAATACATACCGTTCTATTTGTTGAGCTTCACTTTTTTGTACGGATGGGCTGAAATTAATCAACTTCAATTTCAGTTGAACAGCGACACAAAAAAAGAACAAAACCTCTGAGCAAATTTATAATGTATTATTAATCGAAACTGTATAATTTATTAGATTTTCTTATACATTCTACCGATCGAGTGTGGCTCGCGAGATTCATTGGATTTTCCTATAAATTTTAATGGGTCAATCTCTTTTAGGACCTAACTGTAAAATTTATTGTATTTCCCGATCTTTTTTAGTGAGTAAATCGTTAGCTTGTATGCGGACCATGAATGATAACAATTATTGTAATGACCCTATAAAATTAATCGCCCGATTTCGTTCAGTGTACTACGATTGGCGCGTTATAAAGAGCGCATGGGCCGTGATAGAGCATACCCATGAAAAGCATACCTTAGCGAGTTCAGTATGATTTTTTAGCATAAAACCATAATTTAGATTCTCCTCTATCGATGTGTCAGAAAATATTGTCTTATTCGTGTTTCTTTGCTTGGTGACACCTTATTGAAAGTGTTTTAAAATTTAGATCGAAATGAAGAAAAACCTAAATTGTGAAATTATCACGACACAGGGGCATTTTAAGGAAAAATTCATACTTGCCATGACCAATCACAGCATTTAAAACAAATTGGTAATATTTTGCAGGCTTAAAATGTTTCAGATTCTTCAGAACAAGAGTGGCGCGTATTAGCCACATGGGGCGTTATATGAACTTTTCCCCTACCAATGATGCTATGTAATTGACTACACGCCATTGGCACAGAGGCTGAATTTTGGGTGTATATTTCTTATGCACGTGGGGGCGATATGCAACCCAGATATGTTTTTTATTGCTTAATTATACACAGCACGTGGAAATAAATGACGCCTATATGTGGCACGGATTGGTATTTTATCAATCGAATCCAAAGCAATTGAAAGATTTGCAAAAATACTTGTTGTCCATATAGCATTTGTTGTCTAAAATATGAATTTAGTTCTGATGCTAATGAAATAATGGTATGACCCTTTGAATCACTTTATTTTTGAATCATATTGATAACAGGAATATTAATAAGATGTTTTCTACAGAGGTAGATCGGAAACATTTTATTGAACATGTAAAAATGTACTTAACTGAAAAAGAAGATAAAAAAATGCGATCCGACACATGAACTGATCAAGAGCCTTTTCTTTAAAATAGATAAAATATGACTGACGTGTTCATAATTGAAAGGTATCAGTGAAATGAACTGATTTTTATTGATCAAAAGTGAGGGAATTCATTTTCCGAAAGAATTTTCATTGAAGGAACACTAGAGCATGTTTAAACGTTCAACTTTTCTCGATTACAAAAAAAATAAAAAAATATGTTTTCTTCTAAAAATTGTTACTTCGGCCCAAATACACAACTGAAACAAATTAAGAAATGAAAATGAGAGCATTGTATTTTAAATAATTCTGAAAAAAATATTTTACTTTTTGCTTACATACCAATTTAAGTACGTACTAAACATGAAAAGTGTTTTTGTGTTACATGGTTAAGTACGTACTAAACATGAAAAGTGTTTTTGTGTTACATGTGTCAACTGGGAGCAAAATTTTTATGAAAATTTCTTAGTATCCTTTTTAAGTGTTAAAAACAATATTCCCTCCTGTCAACTTACACGGTGGGGCAAGGGCAAACGTCGAACTTTTAAGATAAATGATTCAATATGTTGGAAAGACCAGAAGGGGTATTCCGAATGTTGAAACTGAAGCGGATATTTAAAATTCTTAAATGTCTTTGTAAATAAAGGTCATTTGCTTTGAACAGCATTTGTTAAAAGTAGAATATCAAACATAAATTTATACTGCAGATATATCAATGAAACTTGATAAAACAAACAAACCGATATACGTATTAAATCCATTTTGAAGCCATTACTCTGACGCATTTGAAAATAAGCTTTGCATTTAAACTTGCCTCAATATACGGGACAAATGTTTACTTAGAAATTTGTTATTGCCAACATTTTTGAATATTTGACTTTCAAAGAAAAAATATATTTTTTGATATTTTTTGCTTTAATAAATTTATTAAAAAAAAGAAATTTGCACTGTATAAAATCAATAATTTTCATACCATCATAAGTGTTGTTTGGGAAAACTTCAAGCTATAATGTCTCATGTTCACGAGTTTGGCATATGGCGAAACATTATTTAAACATAATTTTGGCGCAAAAAGGATAGATATTCAAACTGCTTCGAAGGGTGAGGATGGTGAAAAAAGCTGTTTGAATATGTTTATTAAAAACCCTTTTCATCGTTTTTTTAAATTTCGATAGCTTATTTTTTTTAACTCCAAAAAATACATCATCTAAAGCTAATCAGGGACTGGAAGTGCTCATAATATAGAATTTTATTAATATACTAATAAAACTGTCCAGATTCACGCTATTGATCGGTTTTCAAAATTCTATTTCCATAAAGTACAATGTGCAATAATTTACAAAGTTTTAAGGTTGATGGGACACCAAATTGACGTAGTCAGAAAAATTATTGGTTTTATCAGTTATTTTTTAATTTTCAAAAACATGCGATTTTCACCCTACTAAGAAAAAGGAGTAAATTGCAACAAACTATATTATTAATGAAAAACCAAATGAAAACGTTCGAAAATTTATAGTTTTTGACACCTTTTTTGTGTCATAACGCATAAAACACCAATTGCAATAAATTTTTGTTTTGTTCGAATTAAATATTACATTTTTCTATCAATAATGTTTTTAAGGGAAAAGTGTAAATTTGCTGCATACATTTCGGGGTAAAAAATACTACAAATATTCTATTAGCTTAAATAACTCTTAGGATGGATGAAATTTGAATGTCGACAAACATAATGCAAAACAATCATATCCCAGCATATGGAAACGAGATTTACGAGGTTTAGTTCTGGTTTTTATTTTGTTGCATTTTGCCCCAGACAGGTAACTGAATTAAAAAAATATTTATTTAAAAAAAAATTGGTGATGGTCCGAAAAATATTTTTACACCAACAGTGTTGGTATATGTAGGATAATGAAAGCAATATAAAGTTTGTAGGTGATATCATTAAGCCAATTCGTCATACTGGGTGAAGTTTTTTACGGCATCAAAAAATGAAAAAAAATTGTACATTTATTGCTCGTTTTTTTTTAATTTTTTATGAGAATCAGAAATTTTTTTAAACTTTTTCACGATGTTAAAAACTATATCATCATCAATTTCTTATCATTCAATGATAACTTTATTACAGTATATTAAAATAAAAATTGAATGATTGTTGTGGTAGACAAATGTTGCATCTAACCCTGCTTTTGCATGACGCCCCGTTTGACGGTATGGCATCAATTTGCTTGCCGCCATCGATATTGGATAAGCAGAATGATGTGAAAACAGCCAGGTCTTAAGTTACTGATCTTTTAGTGAAAAATCCATGCTGATTTTCAGAAATCCAACTCTTGCACGAAGAAGCTCCATGTTCAAATCGCTCAATCAATGATTTTATTCTCGGGTTTCAGTTGAGAGGGGTTATTTTGTTAAGGAATTATATTTTATTTGAAATTTTATTACCGTAACTGGAACTGAAAAAAATATTATCGAATAAGTTTATTAAAATTCTCAGTATACTACAGATTTTTTATCTTCTATTATTCTAGTGACCTATGCTGCATATAAGGTAGGTAATTTAACTTACTTTTATAAATACTTTTTCGCTATCAGAATATTTGATTTTGTTAGAAATATTGAACTCCAAATTACTTATAATATCGAAAAAAAATATATTACAGTAGCGCGAATTCTCCGTTCAAAAGTGATTTAAAAGCAAACCAAAAAATACTGATCATCTGTTAACATTTATTTCACTTTAACTTAAGAAGTAATTTGTACCAATCAAACGAAGGCCTGTTCTCTAATAAAGTCTCGTATCGCAGGGTTTGTTATGTTTGTGAACACTGCCGGCATCTCGATAGCACACTTGGCGGAGCCCCAGGATACTATCCCTATCTGATACCCGTTGCAAATCAGTGGACCACCACTATCGCCATTGCAGGTGTCCTGTCCCAAAACTCCTCCCGCGCACAACATCCTGATAAGATGGAGACGAAATAAAATGTATTATTTAGAAGAAATGTATGAAACACTGAACAATTGAACATAATTATAGGCATCAAATAAGCATTCTAAAGGATGGTGAGGTTTTCGGCCATGAATTTTTGAAATTTTAAAAAAGGGCATGATTTTGTAGTAATGAATGGTTTTTCTTCCAAATTTACCTATCTGTTATTTGCTCTATCCACACTTTTTCACATATAGTCCTCGGTTGTTCCAATACCTGGAGCTCCTGAAGAATCATGGGAACATATTCGTCGGCTGCCGTTCCCCAACCAATAACCGTTGCCGGATAGTCGGAACAGTCCGCCCGAATGCTCTCGTCTACCAGCAGCACACGCTGTAGCTGATCGAGAAAGTTTTCACTAATTTTGACTACCGCCACGTCGTTGTCGAATGTTTCCGGCTGGTACAGCGGATGGAGTTCGTACGAGACCGCATGGTACAAATAACCGCCGGCAAACCGATGGGGACTGCCGCCACGGAAGGTAATCTGCAAGAAATCGAGATTGTATTGACACGATCGTGTTAAGAGATTAGATGCATATTTACAAATGGGTTCAGAGGAATCAAGAATTGATCAACAATGTAATTTTCTCACGAATTCCCGAGTCCAAAAAAATAGAGGTAAACCTGCTGCTGATAATGTAGATAAATAAGTAGTTACATATTCTGTGCAAAAGTTTCTATAACCAAATAATAGAACTTCTTCAATTCATAACTTGTTTTTCTGCCACTGAACAATGCTCAAAGTTTCAGATTGTTTGACTGGTTTATGCTCAAGGTATTAAGGATTATTTGAAATGGATGCAACCTTTTTGATTGGATGTGCCCGGCTAATGCTCGGTTTTTGAGATTGATGTTTAGAAACCCGATGCCTGGATTTAACAAGGTTTTTATTTGTTAAAATAACCGAATTTTCCCTGGCATTTTTTTCAGAAAAACCTGGCCTGCCGATATTGTGGATAGATTCGGACAACATCCGGTCTTTTTGGAGTTATGTTTGTATGGCGTTTTTTGAAAATACAGTCTTTATAAGAAATTCAATTGATATGAAAAAACCGATCCAGTACAACTATGCTTGAGGTTTGTTATTGGGCTGGAACTTATGTTCATTAGATCAAATGACTTCCATTTTACCTACTAATCTACGAGCGGGTCTGTTGTGAAAAGTCAAAGAAGCAACTAGAACTTAAATTTTGCGGTGAATGAAACGAACTTCAATTTATTGACTTGACTTATTAAGTTATGTCGGTCACTTTTTTAACAATTTCTTTATTTGAAACGGCTCATATCTTTAGGTTTTAAGGAGCCAAAATCGCTTTTGTTGTTTACAATTTTTGCCTTAACACTTTGTGAGAGAAGAAAGGAAGATAGAAAGGGAAATATGAAAATAAAAAAGAATTATAGACGAAGATCGATAGCTTTTAGAAAAGAGTAGATTTCGAACATGTAGTCCAAATCCATCTCTCACTGGAACATTGGGTGGTTTTCCTCGGGCCGCCCAAAGCGAGTCTATTAAATTCGTTCTGGCGACAAGATGGACCTCACACGACCAAACAATACGCTCGAAGTCATGGAAACCTTGACTGCAACCACAGAAATTGCTGCCAGCAATATCAAAACGATAGAGTACCGCGTCTAAAAAGCAATGATTGGACATGAGACAGGAAAATATACGAATAAAATCCCGACTCAGGTCCAACCTATTAAACCAAGGTTTAAGGCTTACTTTTGGAATAATCGAGTGGAACCACCGACCCAACTCGTCCTCGTCCCATTTGCGCTGCCAGTTGACAAGAGAGTTTCCTCGAACCAAGAAGTAAAATTCGTTGAAGACGATATCACGTTGATACGTGTCGCCTTCCGTCACCCCCACCTTTGCCAGAGAGTCTGCCTTCTCATTGCCCACTATCGAGCAATGCGAGGGAACCCAATCAACGGTGATGTAAAAGCGACGTCTTGTTAAAGCATTTAAAATATCCCAAACGGCGAGTGCTTTCCCGGTCATATTGAGTGCATTGCTCCAATGGACTTAGGATATCGATTACAATATAGTAGTGCCCAACAGGCCGTGAGGCGATGCTGTCCAAGACCCAGTGAATAGCAGTTAACTCTGCTAGATGTTCAAAGCATGGGGACTGGAGATTATATTTAAGAGGCGCTGGTTGTTTCGTTGAAAATTCCAAATCCCGTTGATTCCTCGATTAGAGACCCATCGGTAAAGTACATTTTATCTGCATTGACGTGTCTATATTTAGCTTCGAAAATTCTTTGAATCAGGAGTGGGCGTTGCGGATCCGGGATTCCACGAATTTCCTGCTTCATAGACAAATCAAACTGGACAGAAGAATCATCGTAGTCCGGGCTGAAAACACGAGTTGGAGAGTACGAAGAAGGGTTTACCTGCATTGACATGAGGGTATGGTATATAGACATAAATCTGGTTTGAAGATTTTGCTCAGGTAACCTTTATTTTTTTTTTTTAATTCTAAATTAAGTTTTATTAGGCATATTACTTTACAAAAGTATTTATGTGCCGGGGGGCTTACTTAATTTCATTTTTACACTATTAGGAAGAGGGGGTTGGAAAGGATTAGGGTTGGGAGGAGGGGTTGAAGGGGAAGAGATAGTTTTGCCGTATTGCTTCACGGCAGAGGAAGATGTCTTGTTGGTCTCGTTGAGGGGATCATCTTTTTCGGTAGGCACACCATGTGCTCGGCGAGGGCAAGGTGATCGCTTGCGAGGAGGGCTTTCTACAGTAAGTGCTTTCGGTCCAGATTCTATTGTTTGGTGAACACGTTTCATTTGTTGCTGTTCGGTTTGATTCTGCTGCTGGTGATTTGCGTTCTTTTGTGCTATTCCAGATCGTGTAATAGATGCGTAGCTGGTCGAGTTAGAGTTGGTGCAAATTGTGCGACGGGCTTCTGCTATGGTAACATTTTTTTCCACGCTCATCCTCAAAACGGCTTCTTCTTCTATCCATTTCCTACAAGTTTTTTCGGTGGGTGAGTGATCCGATGATTGGCATGTTTGGCAGTATTTAGTACCAGGGCATCCAGTTGAGTCATGTTTGGTGCTACAACATATGCTACATGCTTTTTCGAATGTGCAACGTTTTTTGGTATGATTGTAACGATAACAAAGCTTACAAAGTAATGGTTGTGGTATATAAACGCGAGTACGCACTCGAAGCAATCCGAATTGCACAAATTCCGGTGTAATTGTGGAATTTATCGTTAGCACCAAAGTTGGTGTACCGACAATACCTTCTGGTGTTTTTCTCGTTATGCGGCGAACGTGTGTGATTTTTTGATTCGATAATTCGGAAAGTAGCTCTTCATCTGTCATACCATTGACTTCGTCACATCGCACAACAAATTTTCTACTATTTAATGTAGGATGTCTTCCAAATTCGATGGGAGTACCATCTTCTAGCTTTTTTAGTAGCAGTAAATGCCTACCTTGGTCTTTATTCCTGATCTTCAAGACGTACCATTTCTTGTTGCGGTCGTAAAAGGCTCCTTCAATTTTCCCAACTTGTTTTTCGATAGATCTTCCAATCAGAAACGGGTTATTTGGTAGATTGTGTCCATCTGCAGCGCGCAAAAATATGTAATACAGCTTCCCATGCATGTTGGTAGGGTCTAGCCATTCCGGAAGAGTACGTTCCGGGTTATCACCGGGTGACGGACTCATTGTATTACACTCCACCGAACTTTAATACGCATTTGAGAAGTAATTTTAGCCTTTATTTTCAGCAAGCACCGAAATCGAAAAATCGACTGGTCTTGCTGGAGGCTGAGAAAGAACTGAGGTAACCTTTCAAAACGAACCATCATCAATGGGTTCGTGACCTCACACCTGATGAGGAGTAAATGTGATAGTAGATTGTATCGATTTAGTATTCCTGCCAAATCTTCGAGACTCATGTTGTGCGTTGAGGGCATACAGCCCAAAACGATGCGGCGACAACGATATGAGTTTTGGCAGCCGACTGGAAACAGAAGCTACCATTTTCCATCACTGAAAGAATAGGGTAACGGACCAATTTTGGACCGCTTTGGGAAGTGACTATGTTATTTTCTGAAATAATAAAGTACATGTCACAATTTTTGACAGCTTTATCCGTTCATTATGAAGATGAAGGCTTTTTCTATCGAAACATATCGTCGTTTGTTGCAAAGTAACAAGATTTAAGCCTACAAACTCGTTTCTTCGATAATAACTCTGGTCGGTATTTTGGACCACCAGGTTTCTTTTTTGGACCACCCTCTGGACCTATTTTGGACCACCCTTAAATTTAATAAGATTTTTTTTAATTTTGCCATTTTTACGACAGCGATTGATGCTCAATTATTCTAATAACTCAGTTAATCTATTCCATTCTTATTCTTGTAGACAAGTTTTGTTTGTTGACGTTAATTCATTCATCTTGACGGAATTCGTTCTGCAGTGTTAAATACTAGCCAGTTGGCTTATCTTTAGGATCAATTTTTAGAACGCAAATCTTCTTCAGGTGACCCAATAATTAGTGAAGAATGTCTGACATCATGAACTCCGCGACATAAATTGATGCATTTTGACTTTCAAAACCTAAGTGGATTTCATTTGGCTTCAGTTCTGTAGAAGGCATAAATTCAAAAAAGAACCATCTAAATAAAAGCTAGATTTTTTTCTCCCATCCCATTCTTGAAACGTGGTTTACATTTCGTCTTTTCTACCTATCCATTATATTTTTTTCTCGATAATCAACCCTGTCTAGGTGTTACTTTTAGACCAAACTGTCAATAATTTCTCATGAAGCATAAAATAATGACTTAATGAAAAATTGGTGCATGTCCAGTTTTTCATGTTTTTAAGCTTCATTAAGCTGTAGCTTTTGACTTTTGGCTTTAGGCTCGTTACTTTTGACGTCTGCTTATCAAACAGTTGCTTTTAATGTAGATTGTAAGATTAACGTGGTTTGAAGCATAGTGCAAAAAAAGTAAGTTAAAACAATGATTGGCTTGGTTTTATGCCGATTGAATTGAACCCCGTCTAAAGGTAGGTTTGAGCTTTAGCGAGTTGATTAAATAAAATAAAGCAAAAATTCTAAACTTAATTTATAAAAAGCAATTGAAAAAGTGAGCATAATTCTTTTCATATCACCGTACAACGTTTTATTACGTTCATGAACATTTAACAGCAATTTAATATTCAGGTTATGTTGGGTGGTCCAAAATAAGTCCCTAAGGAATTTAGTTGGACCTATTTTCGACATGGATAAAATTTCGATTAAAACAAGTTTTTTGGTTCTTCGAACTTGCAAACCAGTTATCAAGTGTTTTATCATAGCTGTGAACATGTTTGTAGTTGTTAAATTCATCACAGCTATGCAGTAAACCTCTTGAAATTTGACTCCAATAATGGCACGTCCTCCTGAAATGGGCTTGATTTGGCCCAACTGTGAAAAATCAAAACTTTATTCTCAATTTTGTATCTCTAACCAGCTTATTTAAATGGAATCTAAGATATGATTAGAATCATAAGAAGTACCTTTAACTATATTTGTTAAAATTTTCATGTTTCTAATGATGTATGAGAGAAATATTAGAAAAAAAGTGGCAAGGTGGTCCAAAATATGTACCCGGTCCAAAATAAGTCCGTTACCCTAGTTGTTCGATACAATTTTAAAAGATCTTCTGGATGGGCTCCCTACCAGAGGTGCCAGTGATTGATCGGATAGAATTGATTCTCTGTTGGCATTTTCCTTCCATTTATTTAAGTATCTTGGCATTTGGAATCAAACCAAACCCCAAGATACTTAAAACACCTCGATTGAGTGATCGTTCTGCCTAGAAGTTGGAGCTGTGGTTGAGCTGGTCTATGCTTTTTATGCAGTATTGGTTTATGCCTAGTGTTGCACTAGTGTCGCACTGGTGCACTACTAGGTGCTGTCAAACTGTTTGTTTATTCGGACGGTGTTGCACTGGCTTTGACCTGGTGTTGCACTGCCATCGGGCGGTAGTGCCCAGAAAATTTCGTCAGTGTTGCGAAAGAGCGTGTGAGTGAGTGAGGTAGCAATACACTGGCGACGATTTGTGTTTGTTTTTGTCAGGTACTGTGGAACACTGATCGAGGGGAGAAAACAAATACGGTATTACCAACAACTCCGTTTTCCCTGGAGAGAACTCGATCCCAAGCCCCAAAGCCCAGGATGACAATCTGTTTAAAGTATCTTGTAAATGTCTGTGCAGATGTAACACAGTATTACCCATTACAGGTACTACGCCATCATCTGCAAATTGTCTTAGAGTGCAGCCTTCAGAGAGACAACTGTCGATGTCACTTACGTAAAAGTTGTATAAAAGTGGCCTCAAATATGAACCCTGCGGGAGGCCCATGTATATCTCCGTGAGCAAAGTTCAGATGTTTCTCACAAAGCATGCTGTAAAAGATGTTGTTCAACAGAGGAGGCAGACCTCGGGAATGCAATTTTTCTGACAACACCTCTATTGAAACTGCATCAAATGCTCCCTTTATGTATAGAAACACTGAAGCCATTTGCTCTCGTTTTGCGTACGCCATTTGTATGTCTGAAGACAGCAAACCAAAACATTCGTTTGTCCTTTTGCCCTTGCGGAATCCAAACTGAGTATCTGAAAGGAGGCCATTGGTTTCTACCCACTTATCCAAACGAAACAATATCATTTTCTCAATCAACTTCCGTACACAAGACATTGCTATAGGACGATAGCAATTGGAATCGGATACAGGTTTTCCGGACGTTTGGATGACTACTCTCAATTGTCTCCAGTTTGCGGGAACAATATTATGTTCCAAGAGTTGATTAAATAAATTTAACAAGCGCATTTTTGCGGCATCCGGAAGGCAATTTTCCGAAAATCAATCATTTTCGATAAGCCATGCTTTACTACATTCAGAGCCAAACAATCGAAGCAGTCAATTTTTCCTCTCTAGCCAAATCATATAAACAATCATGCATGACAACGACGCTGCTGTATTTGATACATTCCCACAAAACATGATGTGGTAAAGAAGGACGCAGACTATCAGCAACGAACGTCTCAATGGTGATTGCCTTCCTTGATGGTTTTAGACCTTCTAGGATCACAACTGATATGTATCAGTTCTGAGACATGTCTAAAGGTTACAACATGATATTTAATTTTTCGCTTTGCGTAGAACAGAAAAATCATTACTAAGTAACCGCAATAAACTGTCCAGCACGTGCTACGGCTTTTTTCAACATGTGGTCCTGGTATTTCGTCATATTTTCCCTCTGATAAAGCATGGATCACCCAAAACCTGGACGCACTGTTTATTACACCGTAGCGCTCCTAGTTGTCAGATCTAAAATGTTTTGACAGTACTTTGTTTGGAAATGTTTCCTCTATCAGTGCTGAAAATTTCATTACGATTCGTTTTGTTCCAAAAAAAGTTACACGTGATGGAAGCCACGAGACGAAAATTAATTTTAGACACTCACATCAAAAACCCGACGTGGTTCAAAAATCGCGAAATCTGTAAAAATGGTCAAATCGTCCGTGTGCAGCGTTATAGTGGAACTAAACGTCGGAAACTGCATTTGAAGGTGTTGATAAAGATCAAGGTAAACCCAGGGCAGTCGGACTATGACATCGCCAAGAAATCGAATGCCAACCACTGCACCGTCAGAAAGATTCTTCTGCGCGAAGGAATCCGATCTTATCGGGCCAGTATGCAACCAAACCGGATATTGAAGAAGAATGTGGAAGAACGGGCCCGGAAGTTATACAACAAGGTTCTTACGAAGTACGACGGATGTATGGACGACGAAACGTACGTGAAGATGGATTTTGGGCAGCTTCCTGGCCAAAAATTTAACAAAGCCACTGGTCGGGGTGATGTCCCCGCCAAGTTCAAATTCGTTTTTTTTTATCTGGCAAGGTATTTGCAGATCAAACGCGCATACTTTTACCACGTTCGTATCACAGTACTCAGAGGTATAGATAAGTATTCTAGCTTGAAACGAATCCTGATTGCTTTTCTTGAGCGATTTTCCGAACATTGCCGAAAGGTTTTTCAACAAGTTAAATTTTATTTTATCAACTCCTGGAGCTGAGTTGTTGCAAGTGAAAACTCAACCATCGAAAAGTTAGAATCCAGA
Organism: Uranotaenia lowii; assembly: GCF_029784155.1. NCBI lineage: Eukaryota > Metazoa > Arthropoda > Insecta > Diptera > Culicidae > Uranotaenia > Uranotaenia lowii. The sequence goes on from NC_073693.1 coordinate 250,206,189, forward strand.
TCGCTCCTACCTGGTGGCACATCACGATCGATTTTTTACACAGGGGTTGAATCAGGGCATATTTTACGAGCAAAGATTGTAGATCTTCACTTCCATTCGATTGAGATCGATTGCGTATAGATAACAATGTTAAACTTGTAATTTCAGCAATTTATGTGCTCTAGCTCACTATTTTCAACTAAAAAAAGACCGGATGTTGTCCAGATCTATCCACAATTTCGGCAGAACCTTTTCTGATTGCATGATTGATAAATTTCATTGAATACAAATTTTTTTTTTGAGTTTCGCTATTTATGATCTAACCGTAACTATTCATCGTGCTTTTATGGATACATATAGTTTCTGTAAAAAAATTAGAATAGAATAGATTGTTCTGAGCACAGGAAGTGAGCACTTCAGTTGTTTGAATTTTCGCAGTGCTGGTTTACTACGAAGAACACAGCGGCTGAACCACAAGTCATTTCCGAATTAGTTCCGTTGCTTCGATGTTAGATGACTATGATGCTCTATGAATCACTGTTGGACACTGAAAAATTAGGTCTCTCAAGGTAACACTTACTAAGACACGAAACCTTAAGATGTTATTTGACCAATTGGTAGAACAGCATACACTTTTTGTACATTTTTTATGTATTGTAGATATGCACATATTTTATGACAGATTTAATTAGGCTGGGTTATCTCGGATTCACATTTTGTTTTCTTCAACCGAGCGTGACGAACACATGCGGTGACGTGGGAAGGCTTTAAAGCTTAGAAAACACCAAAGATGTTTGAACAAGATTGCGACCGATCGCCTCACGCCTGAAAACTCAGAAGAACGGGATACAGACTTCTTTTAAATTTATCGATCAGAATCACTTGATAGATTGCTTAACAGTGTTTACGATCAGAGACACGAAGAAGTGTTTCGGCAACATGATCCAACTTGACCACTCCAACTAAAGAGAGGACATTTTATAAAAACACCTTGGAAACGCGCGAATGGAAAGTTTCCACCCGCTTGCAAATTTCCGAGATGAAGCGGCGTCCAATTATCCATGGCTTGAGGTTTGGTCGACGTGCTGTGCAAATAAAGACATCTCACTGCGGCATGATACGAACACCGCTGCTGTCAAGTCATTTCAGCTCTTCCAAAAAGATAACAAAATGGCTTACACTTTTAAAATTTCATTTGTAGTCTTTCAACGATTAGTTCAGCAGTAAAACACTGAGTAAGCTTAGTTCACTTTTGATGAAAAGTTTCTAAAGAAGCTCATAATTTTGAGAAGCACTGAACTCTGAGTGGGAGCAGTCTTCGCCCCTTTCTTATTTTTGATTCTTATGTATGAGATATCTGATTGCTGTACATCACTGTTCTTGATTCCGTTCGAATAGTGTAATAACTCACAAAATCTGGATAACTTCCATCGTCCAAACAATGGGCAGCAGTTAGCGCGTACTGTGCAGCAATCACCGTTGCACCGCAAATGTGTATTCCACTATATCTTAACGACAGTTGATAGGGATAAATGTCGGTCGATGTTGAGTCTCCTCCGACGATTAATGGCTTAATTTTTATGGTTGGCTCTGAGGTTATCGGCGGAACGATGGAAGATTGCGGTGGCCACAGCAAGTATTTCCTCAATAGCATAAACATGTTGGGCTGACGTCGATGCTGCTGGAGATAGATTCGTTCCTCTGAAAGAGAAATGCTTCAATATCACGCACAGCACTTTGGAACATCCTTTGCGAAACTACCGTAGGTCATCGATCGACAAAAATCAAACACTCCGACTAGAACCAAAAGCCATTGTACGCGGTACCTCATTTTAACACTTTATCCGCAAACTCATCCCAACGAACTGGCCAGACAGTGAGCCGGACTTAAAAATTTATAAAAAGCTAGAGTAAACGTATTTTTCGGGTTATCTCGAACAACACGCGTGGAACGATCTTATCTCTCGGTTGGGGAAGAATTCTCCGGCTTCTGTAAATATGCGTTTATGAAAATTACTTTTCCGTACATATTTGCATAGGCAGAACAAACATCCGATTTTTTCCTGCCCCCGGGTAGCCTTGTCAAATTTGGCACAATAAAATGTGTGTAATTGTTTTCACAAGTTCATACGACGATTACAATATGTATACACATACCGCCAGATCAGAAAACAGATTTCAAATTATTGTTATAAAATTTTTGGAAACAATCCATCCGAAATACGATGTTAGGAACTAGGAAAACAAGCTTCTATTCTTTTGAATGCAAGAGTGTACTTAAAAATCACTTTTGTTAGATATACCTGAAACTTCTACCCTTAAACTGAAACAAGTTGTACATAAGTATACAGTTTGATTTCTAGTAAATTTCGAACATTAACGTATTGTGATTCATCAACATAGGATAGCATCGTATCGATCCGACAAAGCAGTACAGTAAGCGGTACATATTGGAAAATAAATATTTGACATACAGGGACAAACCGTCTTGCAAACAAAAGCTAAAAATATGATTATCGGGTTGCATCTGATTATAGCTTAGAAAAACAGTTTCCACTGCTGTTATGACCTACTTTAAAGGCTTAGATGATACATTTTTTAGTCGATTTGGGGTCATTTTTAAATTTCTCAAACCCTGAGATCTGTATGGGAAAATTTGAATATTTGTTCTGAAAAATCAACATAATTTTTTTTTTCTTCTATGGGGCTTTTGAATTTTCTAGCTACCGCCCCAGCAACATATTCAAAACCATCTTCTTCTATCCTGAAGCTATCATCATTTTCTGGGGAACGTTCAGTGAAGACTTCGTCGTCATGGTCCAAAACTTCTTTGATGATAGTGATATCATTTCCGGAATCTTTTTTGGATCGCAAAACTTCGATAACCGAAAACTCTTCACCGATATATTATTGGTCATTTGTATTCTGACCGCTTGATATCTTGGTCAAATTTTTTCCCAGAATGATCACCCTCAACCGTCGAAGAGCTAGCAAAGGTGATGGATGATCATTGCCGCCGCCTCTAGAACGGATCATTCCGAACAACTCTTCCAAACCATCTTGGTTCAATTTTGCTGTCATGATGTAGTAGATACTGAACCTTTGCTTCAAGTCGATAAATAATTCTCTAAGAGAATGTATCGACATCAGAAAGGCCTTCTGAAATAACTGTAAAAAAATTATAAAGCGATATTTGCAAAATTGATAGTGATCTTTAAAACTACCTGAATGGAATTTTTACCGACCAGTGTCATACTCTGCATTAAGCTTAACATGGCATCCAACGCTTCATTTTGTTCTTCTAAATGCATTCCATAAGGCTTCTTCGCTGATGTTCACTTGGCGTTCGAGAATTGAACACGTCAAACCAGTCGTTCACCGTCAGTAAAATATAGGCCAATCTATGAGCTTCTGGTGTACCCACTAGGCGCTGCAAGGCAACAGAACACTTCCTGGAACATGAGTTGGCGGCCATAGCTACATTTTGTCGCTCGGTCCTTTTGCACTCGAGATGATTTTTTTCAAAAAAAATGTGTCAGAAACTTCGATGTTCCCTTCAGTCACAAGTTCTTTGAGAGGAACCCTGTATCCAAAAGCCAGTTTCGAAATAGTTTTAGGAGGTGTGGAGCATCGGCAAATAAATAAATGTTCCGGTTAGTCATCGGGTAAATAATCCGATGATTTTTATTCGTTGCTACTGCTGATGACCAGATACCGACATTTCCTCCACCACAATCGGAAACCGTTGCTACTACTTCGTATCCAGCTTCAAACAATTTTGTTACGGCTTGTGTAAGAAGCTGGATAGTCATCCTGACGTCGAACCCAACAAAAATAGGCGATTTGTAATCTCCGAACAGGCCTCGCATCATGATCACCTGAGAAATTAAATTGAGAATTGGTTTGATTTATACTCTATTTGCAATTTTGATAGTTTCAAATTAAGTTCTTAGTATATTAAGAATTTATAACTCATAATAACCTGAACTTTTGAATTTGCACCAAGAATATCGTCATGCTGGCGATCATATTCAAAAACTTCGCTGCATGACATTTCATCGTACAGCAGAACACATACTCTCTCGCGTTCGGATAGGTTTGCAGCTTTCGCTTTCAATATATGGACAACTTCTTTTAAAAATCCTTGTCGCATATCCATCTTGACGACATAAGCCTTGAGACAGCTTAATGTTGGTAGCGGAAATTGTAAATTCTTCGTGATATATTCGTATCCAGGAGCGCTAAAATATCTTAAAGTGAATCCATGTGACAATTCTTCGTTTGTCCATACCACTCTTTTTTTCAAACTTAGTATAAGGTTCGTTTGATTTCGAGTGTACTTTTTCATGAGTAGTTTGGAAGCATTTTCTACTACTTGATCGTCGTGAACAACTCGAATATCTGCCATATTTTTACGCAGTGTTTCAAGATTGAATTGCAACTCGTTTATTTTGATCTGCATTTTCTGTTCATGTTTCCAGGCACAGGTTTTGGTTTTTAAGACCATCGATAGTGAAAGCTTGGTCAAGCACTGTTTTTTGCAGTAGTGCCACTTCTTTGACATGATTTGCCTCTGATAGATTGTGCGTCCAAGCAAGATGTTCTATCTGTGAATTCAATTCACGGACTCTCTCTTGCCACATATCGTTCTCAGAACCTTGCAGATAGTCACCTAACTGAGGAGCTTTGCTGGTTTCTAAACCGCCATCCATCGAAATTCCGGAATCTTCCAGATTTCCTGTTTGTTCAGAGTTTACGACAGTGTCATGAGAGAGAGAGAAGTTTTGAATGTCTTGATTGGATTATTATTACACACGGGTTTGATTATTACGCTGACTGGAAAACGGATGGATGGAACATCTAGAATTGGTAGCAAGCAATGAACATTTTCTTTCAGTGGGCAATAAATCAAACAGCATTTTCAATTTAAATCTGTAATATGGATCCCAGCATAGGATCTGAATTTAAAATGAAATCTGTAAACTGAAAATCTAATCTGAATTTGGAGCTTAAATCTAAATCTCGAATTTAAATTAGAATCTCATTCCTGAATGTGAACATGAAAATTGAATCTTAAATCTCAGTCTGTATATGAATTTGATACTTGAACATAAATTTAAAATGCTGAATGTTCACAATGTTTTACCTCCACATTTGAGACGTTTTCGATATTTTCCTTCATAATTAAAGCAGTCAATAGAAAAATGTTTGGAGCACACAAACATATTTTTGGTTTCTAGGCTGTTGTTTTGTCCAAAAAACTTGAGCCATCGTGTCCTGAGAATTTTTTTAACCGGAAACCTATGAAAAGAAACTTCTGATGGTACACCCACAATTCAGCCTCTGTGCCAATGGCGGCATCATTGGTACAAGGCATCATTGGTACAAGAAGATAACGCGACCGGTGCTGATTCGATTTGCTCCCACCGGCATTAACCTCTCAAGTTAACCGAATTGCGAATGTCGAAAGAAATAAAATAAAAACGAATTCACGTCCCTCCATATCGCATCACAAGACGAAAAAGGATAGAAATAAATACTGGCCAACACCAGGCAGCCAGCGAACCGAGCACTGTGCGTGTGAATGTAGCAAAAGCGACAAAAAAAATATTCCTTCAATTCAATCCGCCGCGCTGGCAAACAACCACGGTAGAGCTGTGTGTGTGTATGTAGTAAAAGCAACAACAACAACATTGCTTCAATTCAATCCACCGGCAAACAACCACTGGCTAAGCTGCGCATGTGTAGCAAAAGCAACAACAGAAATATTTCTTCCACTGGCCAAGCTGCCCGGCTTTGGCAGCTGTGTATATGTAGCATGTGTATGTAATAGCAGGCAGTAAGCAAAGCACAGTTCTCATTCAATGGGTTTCCCGTTCCTTCACTCCCGTTCCCTTTCCCGTTTCCTTCACGAGACAAAGGAATGAATTGAAAGGAGACCAAACGCCGGGAAGCCGCCGTTGTGCGTTTTTTTTTTTTTGTGATTGATCGGTGACATAAAGCCTATGACAAGTATCCCTCGACCTGCATGAAGTTTGAATAGTGCACTGGTTAAGGTGTCGGACTGGCATTACGATATAGTTGGTATCTTGAGTTCGATTCTCACTACGGCGCTGTGATTTTAATTTTTATTTTCTTGTTTCTGGGATGAATTATCCAATACACAGCAAGAAAAAATCGTGTAATTTTAGACCGAAAACGATGCACGAAAACGGAACATCGATTTTGATGTAAAATTCTATCTCGATGTATTTTTTTCAAGAATGTAATTTTTGAGGCGTGTAAATTTAGATCGAAAACAATGCACGAAATCGGACGACGAAAGCCGTCGTGTAAAAATAGACGGTGATGTAAGTTTTAAGATTTATTATCGTAAATATTAGAAATCTTTGCTAAATATTCAAGTTTTGCTGTTGTCTATGAATGAATACGCTGCTTTTAAAATTTTAATTTCGCATATATTTCCAAAAAAATCTAAAAGATATACACCATCACGCACAGCGTCAGCCTGGAATTTTTGTTTCATCCGACGATTCCCAGCACGGTGATGTTGAACAGATGGCCGTCACCAGGATTCTCGATTCGTCCCAGAACACCATTATTTTTCGGTCCGCGTCACCTCCGCCTGACGAATATTTCTGCGAAAAATCAGATCTTGCTGCAATGGAGAGAAAACTGATTAATTTCAACAGCATTCTTTTTTCAATATGACATTATTATGAACCTACCAGCTTTTGAAGGATTATGGAAATGCTAGAGCTACGCCTACGACTCGTTTTCGAATAATTTTCTTACTTGTTTACTTTGTATCCGACGCGCGCCACACAAGTTGCACATTTCCATTTAATTTTAAATCAAACATACAATTTTACACTGTTTGTGATATAAAATTCATTGACCGCTTGATTTTTACATCACGGAATGTAAAATTATAGCAAAACAATGTATTTCTATTCACTTTTTGAAAAAAGACTAAAATTACATCAAAAGGAGTTGAAAATTACATCGTCTTCGATTTATACTTGTAAAAAATTAGACTACTCGTGTTTTAGATTCCGTATACTTTTAGAAATATTTTGCTGTGTAGGAAAGAAATCCCATAAAATGTTTTTCTTGTTTTGCTTGAATGTAGTGGTCATTATTTTGGTTGGGAGCCGAGTCCTTATGCCAGTTACGGTTTTTCAAACATACCGTCTTCGGCACAGTGCACATTTCAGCGCATTATCGGCACACAGATATGCTAAATAGGCATTGGATTTTTGCAACCTCTTCTATGGGTGTATAGTTCCGTCCTTCCTTTTTGAAAAATTCTTGCTGTAACAACCGGGAACATGGCACTTCGACATTGCTGCCTGTATCGAATATGGGAAAATAAACATGAGACAATTTCATTTTGAATTCTTCGATTTACTCACCAGAATATAAAAATTCCTACTGATTCAAAGTATCAGTTGGTTTGCTAAGAATAACTCTTCAAATTTAAACGGTTTTGACAAAAAATACAGAACAAATAACTCCTCAATTAATATATTTTCTTAAAACTCTATAGAAAACTGAGAAATTTTCATAACTATTTTCGTCTGTATTGTGCAAGCTGTGTATATACACGAAACTGTCAAGTGAGGTTAAGCGCAACAGCCTACCTGTTTTATTTCCAAGTACTATGGAGCTGGCGCAAAGGACTTGAAATTTGTATGTAGATTTTCGGCAAATTGTATGACATACTTTCAATCTTTGTATTCTAAAATATGTTTCCAAAATGCTAGAAAGCTTGAAATTTCAGGAATTGTAGTTCAAACAATGACACACAAGTTTGTAGAAGATTGTGATATGCGATACGAGTTGACTGTGATGAGTTATCCGCAATTGAATGTGTGATTCTTTTCGCATTTCGGTGTATGGGCTAATAATTGCAATAACTTGCACTAACGCATCTTCACACAATGAGAATAACAAATAGAAAGGGTGTGTCCTCGGCAAAGTTGCGAAAAAGCTCTGACACACATTATTGTGGGCATTTAGACCTTCTTGCATTCACAAACTTTCTATCTGTTATTCTCATTGAGTGAAAATGCGATCAAGTCATTAAGTTAGTACTAATAAGGCGTCGTACACAAATTACGTAACGCATGTAGGGGAGGGGGAGGGGGGTAGAGTCTGCGTTACTTGCTGTTACATAGGGGGGAGGGGGGGTACTTGGTTCAGTTACGTAACAAATGAAAGGAAAAAAAAATAATGAAAAGAATTGTAATTTTCTTTTTTTTTGGCGAACAAATCTACGCACCCCTTGTTTGAGCGTCAATGCTAGTTAAGTATTGTGTAAATAAAGTTTGATTCAGAAAAACTGTTTATGTGTTTGTTTGCGCACTGCGCGAATGAAACGAAGTGAGCTTTGCTGTTTTGTTTATTTTACTGTCACGGCATCGACTGCAGCTCATTCACTGTTTATGTGCAGTGTAACTGACTGTGTTCAAATTCCTCAAATAGAAAGAAATGAGTGTGGTAGATATAGGTGAAACAACAATAATATCAAGAAAAATGTTTAAAACTATTCACTTTCATAATCTGCGAACAATTATTTATTATATTTAGTAATTAAGTTTCTTTGGCAACCCGGAATATGTTTTATCAGTGGACTGTTGAATGAATTCATTGCGGAATATTGAACGAAACCAATTCATTCAAGCAGCTTTGAGTGTGTGAGTGAAGGAAGTTCCTTTTCTATTAATTTAGCCTTCAAAGAAACATGAAGATTCACTGAGATCCTACGTGTGTGTGAACGTTTTTTTTTTAAATTGAAAATGATAATTTTAATGAATTTGAATATACACACTAGGGTGTCCCAAAATTGCATAACTTCTGGGAATCTGGGGGCTCACCCTCCAAATGGTAGATTAGGATGTGCAGAACAAACTTTTGTATGGGGTCGACTAAAAAAAATCATGTTTAGAGATTCCGCAAGCGCGATCTTTGAAAAAAATCCACTTTCAAAAGATTTGATTTTAAATAAATTCTGGGTCCAAAAATTTTCATAAAACTTATATATTTTTTAATTTTGTTTGAGTTAAATACTACACGTAACAAATGAAAAATGAACCAAATTTGTATCAAAATGTAAAACAAGCGGGCTATTTCCAAGAAAAAATTTTTTTTGCACTATGTTGTTCGCTGGCTGTTGGCCGGTATTTATTTCTATCCTTCTTCGTCTTGTGATTCGATAGGGAGGGACGTGAATTCGTTTTTATTTTGTTTCTTTCAGACATACGCAATTCGGTTAACTTGGGAGGTTAATGCCGGTGGGAGCAATTGGTTTATAAATTTTCTTTTTTCACTCACTCACAACACAACTTTCTTCCTCAAAAGACGCCAAAAGAATGACCGTTAATTTTCCATTCAATTGCATCCGAATGGAAAATTAACGGTCATTCTTATGGCGTCTTTTGAGGAAGAAAGTTGTGTTGTGAGTGAGTGAAAAAAGAAAAATTATAAACCAATTCACCACAGTGAGTTTCTTTGTTGTAATATTATTGCGTCATTAATTGCATCTCATTTAGTTTCCAGAAGACCGCAAAATGGATAAAAACGACCTGTTTCAACGCCTTTACAACGCTATCGTTAAAGCCAATCCTGAGCGCAGCAAGAGGAAGTGTCAGGATGAGGCGGTGTTTATCTGGAATAAACCCAAAGAAAATCCGGATACGCAGCAACAAGTGATTTCTGAACGACTCTCCGAAATTCAAAGAAAATCAATTCTGCAGAAAGGTTCGCTGCTCAAATTCTGGGGGCAGGCAAGTAAAAGTGCATCAAAGCATAAGGAAGTGCCTGTTACAGTGTTGGAATCAAATGTTGAATCTCCCAAAGCACCTCAGCCACCGGAAAATTATCAAGATGACACACCAGAACCAGCCAGAAAGCGCCCTGCATATGTTCAGGACAAATTAAAATCGGACCTCGCAAACCTCAATTCTGAGATCGTAAGTATACTCAATCTAAAAGTAGTCTTTAGCTGAGTGAAAATCGAAATTTTATCTACAGGTCAAACTCAGAGAAATGGAAAATTGCGGAATGCTCACGGAGGAAGACAAAGCAAAATTGACCAGGCATTTGAAGGAACGAAAGCAGAAGGAAGCTGAATTGAAAACCAAAACTCTGGCTCAAGAGCGCCAGCAGCGGTTCCGGGACGAGAAAAAGAAGGCTATGCAAAACCTACTCGAGCAGATCCCCGAAGCTAAGGATCATTTGAAACCACAGATCTCAGCAGGTCGACCACCGCTAGAAGATCGGCAGCCAGATCTGCTTAAAGCAATCGTGGACATTGCAATGCACGGATCAGCAGCTGCGGAAAAGCGCCAGGATGAGCGATACCGTAGCGTGAAGACGCTTACAGAACTGTCTGGAGCTCTGAAAAGCAAAGGATACCACATTAGCCGAATGGGTACGTACTTACGTTTGTTGCCTCATCGGGCCAACAGTACTGAGGGAAAGCGTCATGTACATACAGTGCCGGTGAAACTTCTTAAAGCAAAAAACGATTGCCACAAGGTACACACAGATGGGAAATTTTGCACTGCAAGTATTAACATGCTGGAGCAAATTGCGTCGCTGTTGGGACCCAATGAGGTTTGCTTTTTGAGTCAGGATGACAAGGCACGTGTAGTTATGGGTCTCACAGCTGCAAATAAACAAGCACCGATTGTTATGCATCTCGAGTATCGGGTACGACTGCCGGACCACGATTTTGTCGTGGCTCCGAAACACAAACTGATTCCCTCAGTAATCGCCGGATGCGTAATTAAACCTGGACAAATAGGCAGTAGTGAAGCTGTTGGGTACAGTGGACCCACATACGTTGCGGTGCGTTCAGGGAAACACTGTTCATCAACAGCTTTTTCCCATGGACGGGATTTCAACAGGGTGTGTGAACTACCAGAGTTTGATGAGATCATGCGTTACCAAGGAGAGATCAAGCCCATTGTTATTATTACCGTTGACGGGGGGCCAGATGAGAACCCCCGTTATAAAAAGGTGATAGATATGGCGATTCACCATTTCCGGGAATTGAACCTTGATGCAATGTTTATTGCAACCAATGCTCCCGGACGGAGTGCATTCAATCGCGTTGAGCGGCGCATGTCACCCCTCTCCCGGGAACTCTCAGGGTTGATTCTCCCTCACGATCACTATGGGTCACATTTGGACGCAAAACTGAGAACAAATGATCCGGAACTGGAAGCGAAGAATTTTAAATATGCTGGTGAAGCTTTGTCAGATGTTTGGAATGATTTGATGATCGATGGACATCCCGTTAAAGCAGAATACATTGAGCCCACTAACTCACAAATTGATTCTGCAGAATTAGAGCAATATTCACCCGAGTGGTTTGCTCGTCACGTAAGGACATCACAGTACTTCTTGCAAGTTGTCAAGTGTAACGACAGGAACTGCTGCAAGGAGCCAAGGAGTAGCTATTTCTGGGTTAACAAGCATCAATTCTTGCCTGCTCCTGTTCCTCTCCTGCAAACCCCGGATGGATTGAAAGCTCCAAACCCTACAGACGTGAACGTTAGCTTCCCATCGCTGTTTGTTCGGAACACTGTTATCTTGTCGAACATTCTTCCAAGGGCACTGCTGGCTTACAAAGAACTTCCCTACGATACATATTGCCCATCGCAGCAGTCCGTTTTGAAGGCAAGAATTTGCAAAACGTGTTCACTCTATTTTGCATCTCAAGTAATGCTCAAAGACCATCAGAAGGTGCATAAGACTGGAGGGCTTGAGAAACGCCGACACACCAAGACGATCGCAAGACGAGAAAATGAGATGCTGGTGGAGGAGAATGATGAACTTGTTTGGACCGATGATGACTCCGACGTAGAACAATGCATTACATCAGACGTGGCGGAGGATACAAATACCTTCCCTGTCGTCACAGTTGATGAACACATGAATCCAACTTGGACCGAAGCTGTTTTTTAATTTTTTTTCTTTTGATATTTTTCACTGTAGTATAAGAACGCTTTTCAGAATAAAAATGCATCAAATAAACTTTTGTGTACTTTTACTGTTATTTTAAAATTGAATATGGGGGGGGGGGGTATTTAGCGTTACGTAACTATAGAAGGAGGGTTCGATCAAACGTTACTTATTGTTACATAGGGGGGGGAGGGGGTCTAAATTCTAGATTTTTTGCGTTACGTAATTTGTGTACGACGCCTAATCCACCGTTTACGATATATCAATGAAATCGCGTATCGCGTCACAATCTTCTACAAACTTGTTTGTCATTGTTTGAACTACAATTCCTGAAATTCTGAGCTTTCTTTCATGCTGGAGACACATTTTAGAGCACAAAGAGTGAAAGAATGTCGATTTTTCATACATTTGGCCGAAAATACAAATACAAATACATACAAATTTCAAGTCCTTTGCGCCAGCTCGTGCTTTTCCCAAATGACCTGAAACTTTCAGAAAATCATTTTTTACCTAAATGCACCTATCTAGGGCGATTCATTTTGGAACCTTTATTCATCCAATAAGGATCTTTGAAAGTACGCTTTAAATGTTTGATACCTTAGATAACTTTTATTATTTCTTTGAATGAAAGAGTACGCACTATTTATTCAATTTATTTCTTTATTTTGATACAAAACAAAAGTTCTGAGCATTCCTTGTTTCTCCATTTTTAAAGCAAAGAAAACATCTACAGCTGATTTGCCAGTGACAAATCGTCGTTATCGTATAAATATCGGTAAATGATTATTCATATATTCGATTGTGAAATGTTTATCGTGATCATCGGGTTTCTTCTGCGAGATCAGTATCTGCTCGTAAGATTGAACGATTATTTCTTAGCTACCTTTTGAAATATATTTAGCTCGATAATAAATAAACCATAAAACTGAACAATACTACAAATTAAAACAAAAGGAACTCAAATATTCAAAATACATTTAACGTTGAATAAATATGCAAAAATTGCAATGGCCTCTAGAACTACAAATGCTACACTCGGTGTCTACTCGAAACTGTAAAAAGGTGCTGGCTGCCTTACGACGGAAATCTTGAATGGTATGGCTCCACATCCATGTATTGTATTGCAACTGAGAATAAATGCATTTAAAGCGGACTTGTATCGATGATTGTAGTACTTAAAATTCGCCCAATTCACTGGCGCTTGCCCCGGAAAATAATCTGCGGTTCCGAGCGGAGAGAATCCGTTAGGTACTGGGTCTTCGTCACTTGCTGGAAATAGCGCTTTTCGTTCGGGGAATTGATTGTGTAAACTATAGGCCGCACTCCCACGTTGTGCCAGAGCGTTGAAATTTGCCTGAAAATAATTTGAAAAGTTGCAAGTTGACTTACAATCATTACCGGAAAATTTTGAGCAATGACATTACGCGTTAAATTCGTCCTTATGAATGAAGACCAAACTGATGCCAATCACGGGGGCAATGATGTTCCGGAATACGGCTCCGTAGATTGACATGATGATCGTCGAAGCACTGAGGTATTGCTGAGCCCGGGACATCGCCGATTTGTCCATCCACAGACCACAAACGAGCTCCGGGCAGTGCTGACGCAGCTGGAAAATGGATAGGCAAAAATATGGCATTATCTGTGATGTAATTACCTATTAATGGTTATTGAAATAATTTCATTGGCATGTAACTCCTTCTAAGATTTATAAACAACTGAATATCTGTATGGAAAACTTCATGACAGTTCAAATTTTCAAATTCCTTCGGGAATCTCTTAATCTGCCGGATAAGAACTTTCAATGCTACTACTTCATGCTGCTGGAAGTGACGATAGTCGATTCACTCGCTTCCAGTAATCGCTTCAGGTGAGGAACGTCACTTCGGATGAACTTTGGGTAAGGAAACTCGACTGTCGTCACATCACGCGAGGTACAGAATAAGGGCCAATGGTTTTATATTTGTCACAAATAGTAACATAAAACTTGTTTCAGTGATCTTTCTTACACAAAAGTAGGTACTCTACCTGGTCATAGATTTTCGGAATGAAAGGGAGAATGCTAACAAACCAAAGAAACTTTTCTTCAGTTCTGATTTGTTGTCAATCAATGAAAAAGTTAAATTCAGCAATTGATTGAATGATTGAACAACAAAAGTTATACGATTTTCACTAAAATGTCAGGAAGTAGTTGTTAGAACCTATGAATTTTTAGACCCGTGTAACAAACAGTATTCATATTTAGTCATTGACTGTCATAAATAAAAGTTTGAAATTTATTTTACCAAGAATTTTTTCAGTATTATCAGTTATTCTCAGTATTTTTTCATACGTAATCTTTTCAGAGTACATGTACTCTTTTTCGATCGAGAAATGAGCGTACTCTTCTTTTTGTAAAATCTTGCGGAATGTACTTTTTTTTTGTTGAAAGATATTTTATCAGAGAAACGACCTTTTTTTCTTCCAGTTTTTAAGTTTGTGTTCCTATACTGCCGTTCTAAGCAAGATTGTCCCATGTGGAAAAACGGGCAAACGAGAAAAACGCGATTGAAATATCAGTTATATTTACAATTCTTCTCTCAAACTAAAAATTCACCGACAGTTTTTTCGTAGTGAACAGTTCAAGTTAATCATTTTACAATGTTTTCTGCCAAAAAACTTACATTTCCTACAAAAAAAACAGCAAATTAGGGCCAAAAATGCTCCGTGAGACACTTTTGCGTAGAATCAGAACGCATGCCGATGCTAGTTCTACGAAAAACTGTCACACGGCTACAATTTTTCTATCATTTTAAAAGCTTGCGTAGTTTTTTTTCCAAAAACTCATGCTAAACCGTAATTTGAGAAATGGGGATTTTTTTTTATTATCTGACAATTTGCGCCGGGGGTCTTCAGATTTTCTCCAAAATTGAAATTTTGGTTCATTTTTGCGACTTAAAAACACATGTATTTTTTCAGATTTCTAACATTTTTATTTTTTGAGTTAGCTTCGGTTAGATTTTTTCGTAAATAAAAAATAACCATTTTTCAAAGCTACATAACTCTGTTGTTTCTCAACGGAAATTATAAAA
This sequence comes from Uranotaenia lowii, assembly GCF_029784155.1. Lineage (NCBI taxonomy): Eukaryota > Metazoa > Arthropoda > Insecta > Diptera > Culicidae > Uranotaenia > Uranotaenia lowii. The sequence continues at coordinate 250,221,212 of NC_073693.1, forward strand.
TAGCACATCAAAATGCATTGAAATTTTATCAGCTTTCCAAATAGAATAGTTGAAAAAAATTAAATAATGACCTTCAACATGAAAAGTTGTAAATAAACTTTAAATGGCGTCTAAAAGTACCGTCTGCACCACCGAATATTTTGCAAAAAATACCATTGTATAGCTCGATTCATGATGCAACTTTCATCTGAAGACACCAAAGTGGGCCATTAACACCTTGAAGAGTTATGAAAGAAATAATGACAATAAATCTCTTTTTTTGCATCGAAAACAAACAATGGTGGAACAACTGCACTCACATATGGAGATAGCAAGCACTTCTAACAACATGGAAACAAAAGAACTTACCAAAGCAGGTAAAAAACACTACTTTTTCGTGCTTTGTTGTGTGTTTACAGCAAAACTGACTTTAAATTTTAACTAAAATTCTGAGTATCGTATTGTTTAAGTGATATAACTAATAATGGGAATGTTGCTTTACAACCTGGTCATATACTATGTAACTTATTAATTTTTCGAGCAAAGATCATTGTGAAGCTTAATCAATGCCAATAGTAGAAGGTCCAGTCCCTGTGTTTGGGATCATAAAAATGTGATTAAAAAAATGAAATATAGACGTGCTTTACATAGTGTTTATATCGGGAGCTAAGCACTGGACACCAAAATCCTTTCCCTTTGATCAAAAAAGTATGAGAAAGTGGCACAAATGTTGTAGAAATAATCAAAGAGCTCAGTATAGCCAGCCCAGGCTGTAAAATGATGAAAATATGATACTTTTACCGTATTCGTTTTCTACATTCGCCCAGTTTTAAGGTTTACCATACTAAAACGAACATAATTCGTCGTCAGTGTTTTGCTACCTCGATCGCTCACACAAGAATCTTCAGTGTTCCACCGTCCATTTTAAATCAAATCTGGGGAATTACGGATGCAAAACTTAGCGCATAAACTTCTAAAAATGACAGTAAAATGTGCATAACTTGTTGTGACCTGGTGCAAAACTGGGTATAAACGCATACGTTAATAGATTTTTGGATATAACATGAAGTCAGTTGAGCTGCAACAATCTACCGCCCCTTCTTTCATAACAGTCCCATATACAAAAATAAGCAAGCGAGACAATCAGCTTTTTCAGCATAAACGAAAATCGTTTCTAGGTTGTCATAATAAATCGTTAGGCCTGAAATTTTCGAAATTGGGTTATTGGTAAGGTCGAGAGCACCATTTTTATTCATTATGTGACTGTTAATCGACCATATTTGAAACCTTTTTCGAATCTACTAGCATAACAGTCCCATACAAAATATATTTTTATCACCAAGCTACTTTCTAAGACTTAAATTTGATCATTTTTGAACTTCTAAATGCAATTGTCATAAAAAGAAACATACTTTTGCAAAAAAATATCATGAATTCCACATTGTAAGTTGAATATTTTTACGATTTTTGATTGCATCCAATAGTTTTTCGCTCAGGAAGTCATTCTTAAGAAAGTCAGACCTGCCTTCGAAAACTAGTGTGCATCATTCGACATCAAGTGAGTTGAAAAATGTTTAAATGATTCAAAGCAATAAACCAAAGACTATTTCGCCGAAAGAAACATTGAAAAGTAACCAAATCCGTGGTATTTCACATATGGGACTGTTATTCAGGTATATTTCATATAGGACAGCCACGAATTGTTATTTTTTTTTCGAAATTTCTAGAACAAAACCTCTTTTTTTAGTCTTTTATGTTGAAGCCTTATGTTGACCTAAAATGACGAAAATTCATATGGGACTGTTATGCGTGTAGGGGCAGTCTGAAAATGACGAAAACATAGTGTTTTTTACCTGCTTTGGTAAGTTTTTTTGTTTCCATGTTGTTAGAAGTGCTTGCTATCTCCATATGTGAGTGCAGTTGTTCCACCATTATTTGTTTTCGATGCAAAAAAAGAGATTTATTGTCATTATTTCTTTCATAACTCTTCAAGGTGTTAATGGCCCACTTTGGTGTCTTCAGATGAAAGTTGCATCATGAAACGAGCTATACAATGGTATTTTTTGCAAAATATTCGGTGGTGCAGACGGTACTTTTAGACGCCATTTAAAGTTTATTTACAACTTTTCATGTTGAAGGTCATTATTTAATTTTTTTCAACTATTCTATTTGGAAAGCTGATAAAATTTCAATGCATTTTGATGTGCTATTTTATAATTTCCGTTGAGAAACAACAGAGTTATGTAGCTTTGAAAAATGGTTATTTTTTATTTACAAAAAAATCTAACCGAAGCTAACTCAAAAAATAAAAATGTTAGAAATCTGAAAAAATACATGTGTTTTTAAGTCGCAAAAATGAACCAAAATTTCAATTTTGGGGAAAATCTGAAGACCCCCGGCGCAAACCCGTCAGATAATAAAAAAAAATCCCCAAATACGTTCCTCTTTGTTTATAAAAATGTATAGTTGAGTATGGATCCTGTAAGTAGTGCCTACCGAAAAGTGTTTAGTAAAAATTTCTCTGAATAAAACACTCAAGGCTTCTCGCTTCTTCTCTGCCCTCTATTTTAGTGTTCTTAAGAATTCTTTTCAGTGAATAACATTAAATTCAACAGTTTGAACTCATCTTAAAACAAATTTTTGATAAAATTTGCATTTTTCATAGAATTTTCTCTAGTGTGACATTCTTGCGTAGAACTATCAACATAGAAACAACTACCTTGATGAAAATTTCGTATAAGTTCAGAAAAATTATACTTGTTTGTGTTTTTATTCGAAAGTTAACGCTAAAAGAGACCGTTTCTAGCAAAAAAGTGTAAATGACCCAAATGTCACATGGCACATTCTTGCTTAGAACGGCAGTATATGTTCATGAAGTCCGAAAGAAATGCAACACTTTATGCATTCATGGCACGGTATTTCAGGTGTTTCTACTTTGTTGAGTTGTTCAAACGTTGAATTAAAATGAAAAGCATCACAAATCGATTAAAATCTAAATTTTTCGTTAAACACAAGTTTGCTATTTCATCAGCAGTATCTATTATATAAAATTCTCTTGTAACGGTGTTTGTAGTACTACTCCTCCAAAATGACCCTAACGATTCGAATGAAATTATTTTTAGAATATTCTGTAGCCATGCGAATCGGTTTATATCGAATAAAAATAACAAAAAGTCGCATCAATTGTCCGTAATAATTAAATTTGTAATAATTTGAATGAAATAAAAGTCATGGCTTCCATTTTTTCGAGATTTTTTTTTCCTTTGGGCGCCGGGCGGTTTGTTTTTCGTCTCCATGGTTGAGGCGTCGCGAGCAAACGTTGCGAGAGAATAGTAACCATGGCATAGCATACTGATTAGTGGGAACATTTGGGCGCGTATTTCTCAACCAGGCATACTGTCAATGCACGTGATGGCGCTATGAAGCCTAGATGTGATATTTTTCTTTATGATTCCCAGCACATTTGGATAGCACATATTAATGAATGCGGCCTAGATGTGACCCAGATTGATATTTTGCCGACCGAATCAAAACCATTTAAACGATTTTAAAAATTAAAACTATTTTGATTTCGTGTTATTAAAGCAGCATTTTTTCCCTAAAAAATATCAATATAATACTGATAAAGGTACAAACAATTGTATTTTCCAATACGCCTAGATTCCTATCGACATCAGACACAATAATAATATGTAATTATTTTTCAGAACCACAACAAAATTCGATGAAAATTAACAAACACATTAACTGAACAAGAGCCTGTCCTTTAAAATAGATAATATGTAAAAAGTAGGGATATGCATTTACCGGAAGAATTTTCAGTTGAGAAGGTACACTAGAGCAAGTGCAAACGTTCAACATTTATAAAAAAAATGTATAAATTATTTCTTCATCTTTTATAATAGTACCAACCAACAATCCAACAATCTGACGAAATGAACTTAACTTTTTTTTAAACCATTTACCGAAAAACACTGTACTGTTTGTTCACAAACAATTCAAGTACGTATTTAACATGAAAAGTGTTATGTTGTTTTACGTATTTTGGATACATAGAAGAGACTTTTTTTTAGATTGATGTGCCAGTAGGAGCAGAATTTTTTGTTGATAAATTTGAATATGACCGGAAAGTGTTGAAAATACTATTAACTCCTATCATTTCAATTTGTGAAACAAGTTCAAACGCGCTTTTTAGCCATGAAACATCTTCTTTTTAGGAATTTCCTCTCCAAAATGATTCAGCAATATATGAGAAAGGTCTGAAAGGGCTATACCGCGTGTTGAATCTGGAGTGGATATTTTAATAAAAAGTGTCTTTGTAAATGAAGGTCTTTTGCTAAATACAGCATTCAGTAAAAGTGGAGTATCAAACGTTTACTTTAACTGCAAAAAAAAACTGCAGATATGAAATTTGATAAAACAAACTGGAACACGTAATCAATTCATTTTCCAGCCTTTGCACTATATTTCGCATCAATGAATAAGTTCAGAAAAAGCATTGTGTTTTCACTTGCTTCAATAATTGGGACAAATATTAACTTAGAAATATCTTTTTGTCAACATGTTTGCATATTTTACGTTCAACAAGAGTTTGTTGGGAACTGATTTAGTTATGAAACAACGAAAATTGATTTGTTTCAAGGATTTTTATCTGGATATGTATCTGAATTGAAATGAAGATTGAAACTAAAAAATAGAAGCGAAAGAATCTTTGATAACTATTAGCCTTCTCGGCGCAAAAATCTACATTTTAAGGTTTTTTGTGATCTTTGCATGAATTTCTAAAAAATATTCATACCACCATCGAAGCATAATCAGATTTTTTTCTCGAGCCATTAATTTTTTTTGAAAAACTACATGCAATCGATTCTTAATGAAAAGATAAGGTCAGTTAGTTGAAATATTTAAAAGGACCTGCATCACAAAAGAGAGAAAATTGCTTTGATTCAGTTGAATGACAAAATTTAAATATATTTTTTTCACTTTTAAAAACCATTCTTTTCCTTGATTCACTGGGTTACAGCTTATCCATAGGTATTTTATTTGCACTTTTTGCTTCAACGAAAAAAATAGTAATTTACAGTATAAAAAGTCGCCAGATGCTGTTTGGCATCACTTCAAGTTGTAATGTCATGCCTACAAATTTAGTATATGGCGAAAAAATTATTGACATGGTTTTAACATGGGATGGTATTTGGGTACGAGATATGTTTCTATGAGTGTAACAAACCTGTCTGCATTTCAGTGTTAAGATGAGAGGAACAAAGGGAGTTCCATATGAATTGCGTTGAATAGCTTGAAAACTTATCAAACCAATCAGGGCTCCCATACAAGTATGTTGGCATGAAAGTAAGAGAGAGGTTGTCGAAAAATTTGTGACCCTTCCTTATTTCTGGGTAAAGTTGGAAAGAAGATATTTACTCATATCATATTTGGGATAATTTTAAAACTTATGATTCAATAGTAGTTCGTGATCACTTCTTACATTTCAAGAGGGAAAAGACTGGAAGTCCAAATCATTAAAACATAAATTTTGACATCATTATGACTTCTTTGAAGCTTATAAAAACAGAGTTAAAATTTTCAGATCTTGAAAAACAAATCTAAAGATCAATCTCAAGAAAATATTTTTAAAACATCTTTGAACTAATGTTAGAAACTTCAGGTGCTGCTCTTTTTATTAAAGTATTCGCCTTTAAATTATGTTGTAATTTTGTTAGAAACGCTGACTAGGCAATAAAACTGAATTTCAATTGTTTTAATAAATTGAATTAGGTGGAAGGTGGAGCAAAGCACACCGGGTCAGCTAGTTTTTCTATAAGAAAAATATAACAGTTTCGAACGTTTTAAAACCGCTTTTAAGAAAAGTTTCTCCCAGGCGTCAAAATAAACTGTGCAGGCAACGCCTTTGAATATGCAATTAGCGCCTAAGCAGTTGGCAAAGAGCACAACAGCAATTTCAACTCTTTTTGAAATGCAACATTTTCTCATGTTTGCGATGTTCTTAATTCTATCTTTTCGAATAATCCAACGACCCTTTGACTTTTCACTAAATATCTGCAAGAAAATGAACAAAAACTTAAAACGAAAACTTTAAATTTGTGAAGGTAGTTTTTGAAAAGACATAATTGCCAGGTAAGTCACATAACTAGCAACTAATTGTCACTATTTGAATTTAAATTTCCTGGTTGCTCCCGTTTCTCTCAAATATTTTGAAATATGATTTTAACGTACTCTTTTTGGCGTTGAAGGATATGGTAACCCTGTACCTATTACAATTTTTATGCTTTTCACCGAATTAACAGTAAATATTTTGCGAATAATAAAAGGCAAATTAAATTAGTAAAGAATGTTTATCAAAATTTAGATAGGCGTTTTGTTATTGGTTTTGTTTTTTGTTTTTTAGTATAAGCAATTTGATTTTGAATGAATTTGGAGTTTTGTCTTGCAACAATTGATGGTTATGCGTTGGCTTTTCGGTCTTCTCAAGTCAATTATAACAATTTTAAATGTGCTTTATTGAACTATTCAAATAAACTACAATTAAATTTCAAAAGCTTATGGTTTTGCAACGATGCTAATTAGCATTCTTCTATAGATTTTTCAAAAATTTTCTCAGGAGGGCGTTGTGCTCGAAAATTTAGCAAAAGGGGGCAGTGACAGAAAAAAGTTTGAAACCACTGTTTTACTGCATAAACTATGAATCCGTCACGAAAAAATGTGCTTCTGATGAATCAAATCAAGCTTAAGATTCCCTTTAATTCAATCACGGTATAAGAAAAGTGCAGATACCGGTATTTCGATAATAACTTCCTATCTTCTTCAGTGAGCGTTTTTGATTGACGCTCTCTGAAAAAGATATGTAGTAAGTTGCTATCGAAATACCGGTATCTGAACTTTTCTTATACCGTGGTTGAATTAAAGGGAATATTTAGACGCTTTGATTCAGTAGAATTTCAACCAAGTACGCCCACAACACATAAAAGAGTGTTTCTGATGGAAATAACTTTAATGAACTCTAACTAAGATATTTACGCAAAATAAAAACAAAATTGTTTTTTCAACAGTTTTAATTTGTGAAACCCAAAAACCGTTAAGCCGAATATTCGGCTTAACGAATAGCTGAGCTAAGTATTCGGCCGAATAGGCCTGATATTTCTTTTTAAAATTTAAACAAGATCTGATTTACCAGCTTTTTCAAATGATATTGGGCAATTCATAAAATAACCAAAAGTAATATGAAAAAACTACACAACCACCAAAAAAATAATTGAGGAAACATCTTAGGTGTTTCTTCGTATTACAAATCGTGCAGGCAAATGCTGACAAGTATCGCATTATCCATGATATCGTATTGTATATCGTATATTCCAGATTTTCAGGATATACCCGGGCTTGCCGCCAGGATGCCCAGATATTGTTAAGAACTTCTCGGATTTTGCCCAGGTTCACTACCATTATTTTCTAAATCAAATAAATAACTCAAATTCCTCTTTGACAAGTTTAGCTTATTGCTTTCAAAAACCGATTCATTAGAGTTAGTTTGAAAATGATTTTTTTAATCCATATATGATTCTAATTTTTTTTTAGCCGATTTGTAAAAAAATTCCAGTTTTATAAACCTCGTAATATTTATAACTCAAATACGATTCTCACACAATATTCAGGTATAATTATTCATTTTTAGTTTATACAAGTTTAATCGAAAAAAGTGCTTCAGGAAAAAACTGTAGATCAAATACAAAAAGATACAAAAAAAAAATCCACTTGATGACTGAAAAACTGAAATTAGAAAGTAGTAATCTAGAAAGTATGTGTCGCGCACAATAGGTGGGCTAAATGCGCTTACTAATGAAAGAGAATATTAATTTTTTCCAATTTTCTATTTTGTCAAACGGCTGTACGCGCATATTATACGCATACATTATACCTGATATGAGCATTGAAATAGGAACACTTTCCCCTTATATATTGTTTTGATTTCTTTAAATCATGATAACAAAAAAATGAAAAATGTGCTATGAAAGCTTAAAAAGTAATCAATGAACAGTCAAAATTGTTTCAGTCAACTTTTTTAAATTTATTTTGAGTTTAATATTTTTCATATTCTTGTAAAGCATTGCAGCGCTAATGTAATAACTTCACTAAAATTGGTATGAAATTTCATTATTAATAAATATATTTTTATTGCAAAAATCTTGTACCTATTTATATATTCGAAATTCAGTGCGAAGTTAAATTTAGCTACCAGAAATTCTGAGAGATTGAAAATTGACAAACAGTTAAATAAAACTGCTACCATTGAAAATTCTTTAAAAATTCTGATTTTGTATCATGAGAATTTAAAAATGCCAAACTGTGTCACACAATTTCAAAAGGGCTTTGCCAAGAGCGGATTTTATATAACCAAATCTCGTTAAATAAAAATCTTCTATCAGTCATTTAACAAACTAAAGTATTTCTTTATGAACTGAAACAATTCTTGGATTTGTAAATAGCACGTGAGCCTGACGAAGAATGACCAATTTTCACTTATTGATTTGGTATCCACGGTAGCAAAAGTCGATGTGTTCATTAAATTGACTAAAAAACTAAACTTTGATCCCATTTTCAAATATTGTTTTAATACAGTGAGCGAAATAAGAATAGCACCACTATGTGTTTTGCTTGTTGAAATATCAATGCTTGAAAAATACGAAAATTTTCTTGCACAGCTTGTTATGAATTGCTTAACGGATAAATCAAGCATAAGTTTACTTTTTTGGACGTAGCAGTTGGCGTTGAGGACCAAAAATGTGAAAAAAAGGTGCGAAATAAGAAAAGCACCACTTGAGTTTTTCAACAAAAAGTTTTAAGGCTCATATATCAAATTCCTTAACGCTAGAGAAGCATCTCTTAAAACCCCCTTTTAAAACCTTTGAAAACCTTTGGAATTCTGGAAAACTCCTTAAATGCAGTTATCTTTTCAAATAGTTCGTAGAAGCATTATTATTCACTTTTACACAGTAAATTTTGAAAAATAATCTTGTTTTTGTTGAAAAACTCAAGTGGTGCTTGTGGTATCCTGACGCTCGAGATAAACTGCCCGAGTATAGACGATTATAAAAAGCTGGCATAGTCGAGAGCAGAGGCTCAGTCTGAAGAGAACCGACGAACGGTCCAGAACGGGAACATCACATTGGCGACCGAAACAGGAGCGCTGCTCTCCCATGGAGAAGGAGTTTAGTTTAGAAAGAGTTTTTGTTTCATCCCTGGGAGAGACAGCGAGGGAGTGTTGGCGAGAGCACGATGATGCAAAGTCGATGGAGCGAGGATGATAGTGCTAAAGTGATAATTACAGGATGAGATGTTTTAAGGGATGATCTCAAAGATTGCGTGGTTGAAAATTGTGGGTGATGCGTTGTGCAAAGCACTAAAATGCGCTGAAATGCGCTAGACGCTACAATACTCGTGGTATTGCTGTGCACAAATGCTGGCTGTTGGAGTAAACACAATGTCACCGTGCGTAGAGTGAGTGCTGCGATAAGGCGAGTTTCAAGAAGATACGGCGCAGTTACAGATGCGCAGAAAGATGCAAAGAAGTTTAACACTAGTCCGAGTAAAGCTCATGGTTTATAATTGCAGTCGGGTCAAGCCCAAGGCGCAATTAATTTAAAATGCAAACCTGAATCAGAGGATCAGCTCAAGATCAGGCAGATACAGTTAAATCCTGAATCCGAGTATCGGCTCAAGGTCAGGTAGAATAATAAATTGCCAAAATCCGAATCTGAGTATAAGCTCATGGTCAGGTACAATCATAAATTGCCAAAATCCTGAATCTAAGTATAAGCTCATGGTCAGGTGAATAATGGAAAAAAAATAAATAAAGAAAGCTTAAACCTTACTACGAGTTTAAGTTCATGGTCAAGTGTAGTGGCATTGAGAATGAAATGGGAAATGAGAAAAGCAACTGAAAAAAATGAGGAAAATAACGTGAGACGATAAGAGATTGTAGAAAAATACCAGTAGTTTTGATGGATAACAATACGATGATAAATGAAAAATAATATGAGAGAAGAAACAAAGAAATGCTGAGGAGATGGTGAAGGTTGAATAAAGCCTGGAAGAGAGGGGAGGATATGATAGTGAAGATGACGTTATTTGTAGATGATGGGAAAAGAAAATGATGCAGAAAAAATAAGATTATGAAAGGAGAAATATAAAGTAACTATATAAGGAAGGAGTAATATAACTATAGTAATGGCTGAAAAAGATAATCATTAAACTACAATTGAAAAATAGAAAAATTGAGGAAGAAAATACAATAACAACGACTCTTGAGGAACACTGGTAATTGCATATGTGATGAATAATTCTGAACAAAGAAAACTTGATATAATAGAAGACAATGAAACACATGAATACATTGAGCGGAGACGGAAACAACTGATTGAAGAGAAGTATTTTGACATTTGCTAGATATGTATTTAAAAAATGCCTGAATGCTATTAGACAGCTTTTTGTGCAAGCGGAGGATGTGGTATCCTGACGCTCGAGATAAACTGCCCGAGTATAAACGAATATAAAAAGCTGGCATAGTCGAGAGCAGAGGCTCAGTCTGAAGAGAACCGACGAACGGTCCAGAACGGGAACATCACAGTGCTATTCTTAATTCGCACCCTTTTTCACATTTTTGGTCCTCAACGCAAATGCTTGATTTATCCGTAAAGCAATTCAGAACAAACTGTGGAAGAAAATTTTCGTATTTTTCAAGTATTCATATTTTAACAAGCAAAACACATAGTGGTGCTATTCTTATTTCGCTCACTGTATTTCAGGAAAAGAGTCCCTCTTCATGTAACTTGAAAGTTGTAAAACTTACGTACTATACAATAGTAAGAATAATGTATGGTCGTCGATGGGTGAATTTTCGAACGTTTTGAGTACTTGCGGTAATTTTCAACAGATGTTTTGGAGTAACTTCGATCACCCATCAACTTCAACACCCAATAACCTTAACCTCTTTAATATTTTAAATAGCTGATTACAAACTTATGTATGTTGTCATTTTACTATAAAAGCGTTAAATCATTATCTAACGTTTATTGAGGTTTGTTCATACTTCATTCTGTACCTCTTCTGTAATTTTCTCGTTTTCTGCAAAATTTTTAGGACAATTGAAAATGTTTGAAAACTAGGTATACAGTCTAAATCGATCAAAATTTCTGCAAATTTAGCTGAAAAATCAAGTTAAAATCCAGCAATTTTTCACATTAGCTAAAATATTAAAAAAAATTCTCACCTGGTAGATCGAAATCGGTGAGGAGCAGCAAAACACGATTCTTTTGCTGAGCATCGCGTTGAGGCCGATGCTTTCGCGCAGCAGCTCGATCATTTTGGTTGTTGTTTGGGACGCCAGCAGAAATACCGTCATCTCGTTTGTTTCCAACAGCTTCAGCAGACGCTCGAAAGTAATGACCTTCTCCGAATGAAAGTGTTGGCTAAAAATATAATGCAACGTGCGTTTGAACGATAAGACTTGGAAGAGTTTTTTCCTTGTTTTTTCTTCTTTGAGTATGTTCAATCGATACGGTCTATGGATGACTTACCCTAGGGGATGATTTTCGGCAATATTGAGCGCTTCGAGAGTACTCAGGTTTAGCTTGTGAATGGGTTCGTTGATGTTGGCTTTCTCGAGGGTCGAGCGATGAATTATGACCAAATGGCCATCGCTAGTAATGCTTAAATCCAATAAAATATTGTAACATTTCTGTTTCAGGCACTGAAAAAGAACGCATAAGGATAAGCCATATCGCACGAAATGTCGTCAATACAATATTCATGACTCATACATGGTTAATGGCTGCTAGAGAATTCTCCGGTGCATCGAAGGCCCCACCCCTGCTGACAATCGGCCAGTGAAGCATCTCGGAACTGAGTGCTTTCTCGCTGCGGTGAAGCATCGCTTGGACAACTTCCGGTGCCGGACATTTCAATTTAACAAATTTCGAAGCAATGCAA
>NC_073693.1:250233690-250275314 GCF_029784155.1 Uranotaenia lowii
AGAGCAGAGTTTTTCATTCAAAAATCTCTAGATATGTTTTGAAAGTCCTAAGAATATAGCTGCGGATGATTATCATTCCTTGGTTCTTGAAAAACATACCCCAATGTACCCCAAAAAAATATTGAATGTTGTGAAAAAAAAATCATTTCATAAAACAATTTATCATATTTAGCCTTTTTCAAGCAAAACAGACAAAAATCACATAAGGGGCCGTTCACTAATTACGTAAGCACATAGGGGGGGTGGGGGGGTTTCACATTTGCTTACGATATCTTACTAGGAGGGTAGGGGGGGTTTCCAAAAATCTTACGTAAGAAATGTTACTTTGATAGTTCGTCACAGCCATACGAAAGCATAATACTCAGGTTTTATTTTTTTTCTTACTATCTATTTGTTAAGTTATTTTTAAAGTTATGTTATTTTTCTTATAACGTCTTTGAATAATGAAAAAAATGGCTGGTTCTATAAAATTTATAGAAAATCAATATGCCACCAAAAACACCTAATCACATTATTAAAAATGATCGTCGTTTTTTGCTTTTCATCATAACAACTTTTTAATTGAGAAATTTATAGGAACAAAAAGGAAAGTAGCGCATTGTGACCAGGGGACTGAGATAAAGAGAGAAGATTTGTCAATGATCACACAAACTGTGCAGCCAATGATTGAAATTCTGGTAATTTGTGGCAAATTGATTGAGAAAATGATTAAATTTTACTTAGAATGAGATAAACCAGTGCTCAGAGAGAGAGAGAAAGAAAAAGTGCTTATTGTTGCAAATTATGAAGCAGTTATTGAATTTTGATCATTTCCATTCCAAATGCAAACAATTTAAATCCCCCGGTTGTGACTTGTGGTGACACCACGATTTGAATCCATCATATTTCCTCAATGACTTCATTAAGAATAAATCTTTGAAAATCAATATGAGGCGATTTAAATAATGAATTTCTAGACAGTTTTTTTTAGTGATAGATGTTACAACGATTTTCCAAAAAACTTCTAAAACTTTTTCGATTACCGTTGAAATGAGTCTGAGCTTTTAGGTTAGTTGACAACGTAATGGTCGTTGAACGGTTTTGCACCAATACTAGTATGAAGTATAAAATCTATTATATAAAATTCTCTTGTAACGGTGTTTGTAGTACTACTCCTCCGAAATGGCCCAAACGATTCAAATGAAATTATTTTTAGAATATTCTGTAGACATGCGAATCGGTTTATATCGAATAAAAATAACCAAAAGTCGCATCTATAGTCCGTTTTAATTAAATTTGTAGTTTTTTCAATCAAATGAAAGTCATGGCTTCCATTTTTTCGAGATTTTTTTTTCCTTTGGGCGCCGGCCGGGCGGTTTGTTTTTCGTCTCCATGGTCGAGGCGTCGCGAGCAAACGTCGAGAGAGGGTAGTAACCATGGCATAGCATACTGATTGTGATTAATGGGAATATTTGGGCGCGCATTTTTCTACCAAGCATAATTTCAATGCATGTGGTGGCCATATGAAGCCTAGATGTGTTTTTTTTCTTCTTGATTCCTAGATCATTTGTACAGCATATAGTAATGAATGACGCCTAGATGTGACCCAAATTGATATTTTGCCGATCAAATCAAAACCATTTAAACGATTTAAAAAAAAATTAAACTCTAATTCGTGTTATTTAAAGTAGAAATTTTTGTCTGAAAAATATGAATTTAGAACTGATGCATATGAAACAATGGTATGACTCTTTACGGACATTTGAAAAAAGAAAAGTCTAAAGATTTGGTTTATAATCCAATACGCCTAGAAACATTTTTCGAAAATGTACAAATGTGCTTTACTGGAGCTGTATCAAGCGCCTTCAAATCAACAGAACAACTACAAAATGCGTTGAAAATGAACAGACACATGCACTGAACAAGAGCCTGTCATTTAAAATGGATTATATAGGATTGATGTTTATTTAAAGGCCGAATGCAAAGAAGTGCAAACCTTCAACACTTACAAAAAATGTATGCATGAGTTCTTAATTTATAAATGGTTGGGCCCAAATAAACAATCTGACTAAATAAACTCAAATTTTTTTTAATCTTTCACCGAAAAACTGTTTACAGGTTCCCTTTTTGTTTACACAGAATTCAAGTACGTACTTAACATAAACGTGTGTTTTTGTTTAACATATTTTGGCAACATAGAAAAAACTTCCAGAAGCATTTTTTTTTTGATAGCAGAAGCAGAATTTTTTTTTGATAAGTTTTTATGATGACCTGAAAGTGTTGAAAATAATATTAACTCCTGTCATTTCCAACGGTGAAACAAGTGGCAGCGCGCTATTTAGCCATGAAACATATACCTACAAATTTTCTCTAAAAAAGTCAGAAACAGCAGTTTTAATTTCGTCCTAAATAAATCACCGAAAAATAAATTATTAATCAAAGAAAACCATAGAAAAATGCGGTGATCAAAACCAAACAACTATAGTCAGAAAATCTGAAGCGGATATTCAGTACCACGAATTATTTTATTCTGGAGAAAAACTGCATATATATCAATTAAAGTTTATAAAAAAGACAAACAGGAACAAGTATTAAATTCATTTTAAAATCTTTCTTTTTCTTTTTGAAAGAATATAAAAATTGAACTATGATGATATCCATTTGCACTTGCCCCGATGTTTCTTTAATAAAAATAACAATGTATAATAAAGAAAACCACTTAAATGTTAAAGGTTTCGAGGTAAATTTACATGAAAATTTCTAGAAAATAGAATGAACACATGAAATCATCGTAGCCTTAACAGTTTAGTTCTTTTTATGTATTTAATATTTAAAACCTGCATTCCAATTAAATGTTATTGAATCTTGAAAATATCACATAATCTCAAATGAAATCGTAAATCATCTTCAACACTGTTAATAACTAAAAAATTAAACATTTTTTTCTCCTTTCAAAACCAAATTAAATTCCTTTGAACATTAAACCAATAAATCAAGAAAACTTGATTTATTGAGTTAATATTTTATGGAATAAAATTTGCAATTTTTGCACCGACAAATAAAAAAAGGGCGAACTTTTTTTTTGGACGTGGTTTTGATGAAAATATGGATATTAATAACCACTGCTTCCAAGGGTGAGGATAGTGAACAGCAAGCTGCTTGAAAATGGTTTGTAAAATATCTTCTCTAATGTTTTTTATTTTTTCAGTTCTAAAAAATTTACCATCCAAAGCTGTCGGGAGCTAAAAGAGCTGCGCTAGGCAGAATATTGGGCAAATACTCCAAAATTTGTCCCGATATTCAAAATTCTTCTTCCATAAAGTTTCATATGCAATATATTCCAATAAATGAAAAAAATTTGATTTCAGTTTCAACCTTAAAGTGATCTTGAGCAAAGCGGAGTAAATCTACTCAATGGTATAAAATAAATGAAACATAGATATAATCAACATATGTTATTTATGGAACAAGTTACAAAGAGTAGATTTCTTTTAGCATAAGGCTTGCCAAGTTTGATGGTTACGTTGAGTGCTGAAAAAATCGAAATTGCAACGGGAAGCTGATACCTGATACCAATTCGGCAATATTCAAAGCATCCAAATCAAAGAAATGTAAATGAAAAGTATTCATGTACGATGCATGTAAGATTGATTGGAGCAAATTTTTTGATAATTTATTAAAAGACCCGTAGAATTGAGTTAAAATTCTTAGATTTGATTCCAATATAATTAAGCGGGAAAATTCGAGCAAACGGAAAAGTTGAATATAGGAAAAAACTAGGACATGTTCAAGAAAGCGAGACGATTAACAACTGAAGATTTGAGGCTTTTTTGAAGTTAAACAGCGAAGAAAAAATGGAAATAGACGCCAAGTTTAACATGGTAAGACGAAGTTTACCGGGTCTGCTAGTGATTTTATAAATTTTTTTTGATTTTCAGGTCGAAAACATAACAATTTTTCTGATCATTAACTCTTTTATTTTGCTTTGAAGCATGGATGTCTCATTTTTGAAACTTTCAAGCTATTTTTGAAAAAAACTTTTCAATTTCTCAAAGAAATAAAAAACGTAAGATCTTACTAGGGGGAGAGGGGGGGTTTTGAAAAATCTTACTTTGTCTTACCAGGGGGGAAGGGAGGGTTCAAAACTTCCAAAATCGTGCTTACGTAATAAGTGAACTGCCCCTAAAGCCCCTTTACTACTTCTTCTTCTTCTTCTAACACCAACATGGCCAAAACTTGTATGCATCCTGGAAAATGAAAAACTTGCGTTCCTCATTTTTCTTTTCAACATAACATCTGATACATAGAACATGCATTGCAGATACTACTACGGCCAGGCCAACCATGTGATGAAAACGCAAAAGATACAGGAACGAGGGGGAGATGAAGCGTGGAGTTCCCTGCCAAACGCTTCTTATAATTATTTAGGGTTAGTTTATAAAATGAGTATGTTAAAAATTTACAATATAAATCAAAAATAAAAACAAAAAAAATGGATTGATCTTACCAAAAACTTCTTGCGTTGACGCTTATCCAGACAGGCCTGGGACGATGATCTCCTCCATCAACAAAAAGCCCCTTTACATAGCCAATAAATTTATTTTGTTCATAGAGCCATGGCAAAAGCGTTCCATGAAATGATTTAAAACGGTAGAAAGCATTACCTGCCACTTTTTACTTCTTTATTGAGTTCGGAATTTGTATTTGGAAATAATAACTTTTTCCAGGAAAATATAGCTTTTCATATACCTACAAGCAGAAGTGAAGCTTAAGAATGGGTAAAACAAAAATTTCAAAAAATATTCTATTACAAATATATATGAATTTTTCCATACCAAATTTCCATACCAAATCGAGACTCGATGCGCTAATTCACAAATCAACCAAACCATTTAATATTTAACACTGCTGCTTGGTGACACAAAGGATATCGAAAAAACAAATGGGAGCCAAATGTCAAATTTTGCATCGGTCTAATAGACACCTCAAGAAAGACGTTTATTTAACCTTACCATACACACAGAACAAAATTTTGACTATTACGTGTCACTGAAACTGCAACCTTTAAAATAAATCAACCTGTAATAAATAAAACCTGTAATTTTGAATTGTTTTCCTTGAAAGTTAACAAAGATTCATTTATTATTACAGCAAATGTCCTGTAAAAAAGTTGTTCACTGAAAATTAAATGTCACGTAATTTGTTTTGCGAGCTGTAAAATTACGGTAAATGTCCTGCTCCTTTTTGTTACAGGACATTTGCGTAATTTTACTGGAAATAATTTTTGCTATGCAGCTTGAAAATGTAAATTCCATAAATGTGGCGTATTCAGACACAAAAAAAGCTGGAAATCGCCAAAAAGAAAATTAGACAAAAAAAAATTTCAAAGCTGAAAATGGTGCTGATTAAAATTTTTTTTCGCTATTTTCGTACGTAACCAACAGGATTTCCCTTTTCGGAAACACATATCATTTACTTCCATGCAACGATCGCACTCTTTCAAATCTATTGTTTAATACTAAATAAGAGAATACATATCTTGTAGGGTTTTCTGAACATTTCAATTAAGCATAAATGTATAAAAAAAATACAAAGCTGTCAGTTTGAAATATTTACGAATTATTAACCTCCCTTTTGAATTGTAGTCTATTGCACAGAGTACAAGCTAGTCCACGAAACTTGTGTAAAATTTCCAACGATCTTTTTAAATCAATTTTTGATTTTTGTCTGGGCCACCACATATCTCCAACCAAAAACACTAAATCGAACTGTCAAAATCAAACTGAGATAAAAAAAACATAGGTCAGTTTGGAATAGGGTGTATGAACTGTTTGGCATGTTCCAAGAAAATTGCTGTTAATGTTTGGTAACACTTTCGGAGAATGGGATGTAAAAGTGATACTTGAAAGTACCCGCTTTGAGATGTCTCGAATCAGTTCTGATGGGTAAGACTGATCGTCAAGAATGTTCCCAATTGACTGGATATAGCCGATTTGTTCTCTGACGATAGACGTTCAACAATTGCAAAAAAATGTTGTAAAACTTCTAGTTATTTCGACTGCCTCAGTAGTGCAAGAATAAAGGAATGAATAAAAGTTTATCACCGGTACTTTTTGTGCGGTTTTGACTTAGGCCGGATCAAATGAAGATGAAATTAATATCTTCTGTTACCCTCCTTCGAAATAAATAATATTAAAATATTTCATGGACATTTCGAAAAGTTTATCAAATATCCGAAAGATTGCAAGAGCGAAAAACAAATTGGGGAAGTTAAAAGATTTATCACTTTTTTTATTCTTGATTTTATTGAGTTTTTCGATAAAATATTGAATCAAAGCAATCGAAAGATTCCTTTTAATTCAACCAAGGAATCTTTCGATTGCTTTCATTCAGTTGAATCATTCAACCAAGTAGGCTCACAACACAACAGAGTGATAAAATATTACTTAATTTAGATGTTTTTTTTGCAATAATATACTTTGCAATTTTGTTGCATAAAAGTTTTCGTGTAATTTATTCTAATTTATTAGGTTTTTGCCTTTTTTTATTATCCCCCCTCACGATGTTTCAACTCCGAGTGACAGAAGAAGGATGTGAAATTTTTTCCGGCCTGAATGGCTTTTTTCGGTGAGTGAAAGAACTTTTTTTTTAAATTACGTAACGTTTCGAGTTACTCTGGGGGACATCTGATGATGGGTGAAGAAAAGTAGGCCGAAACGTCACGTAAATTTAAAAAAAAAAAAGTGTTTCACTCACCGAAAAAAGTGAATAAGTATAAACCGTATAAAATAAAGGAAGTTAAATCCTGTCCAGCCAAAAGTCAATCTTATTGCATTTGTCTAGCAATAAATTAAAACCTTTTATTTTAGAGCGGCATTAGTCTACGATTATGCCTTTTCGAAAACTGGGCACTTGAAAATTTTATTTGTATCTTTTGAACGGCGGCGCAATAGATGGCACTGTTTCGAGTCAATTTTCAATGTATTTTTTGATGTCAACATTTGAAATTTTACACACTTTTTTTAAATTTTTTGATCGAGCTTATACGTCTGTTCTCCGTATCTATAGGACCTCAACTTGACGTTTTCGATATGACATTTCAGAATCACTCATCTCTCTCGCTTTCGGAATTTTGTAAAAGCTTACCGGATTATCTTAGCAAATTGAAGTGCAACTTGATTTTGAAATCGAAGCTACTTAGCCGATTTTCATCAACTGTGTCAAATGCTTTTCAAAAACTTTGGATATGAATTTATGGTCCATAGAAACCCATCTTGGAGGCAAAGTGTGCATAAAAATGAATCATTTTCATACGAAGATAACTCGCTTTGCAAAACCTTTTTATTAACATGAAACCATATTGTTTTGGAATTCATATTTATGCAAAACAAATGCTTGGTTAACCACCTATAGATAAAGTTAAATAGCAGGTTATACATATCTAAAAGTGAATAACTCCTTAGAAAAAATAATGGTTTAGCTTTGAACCATCAAACAATGGGTAAAAGTGTTTAAACTGCGAATAAATTAAATGTCTTCCGTCCTACATGAACCAAATTTATCAAAAAATACTTTCCACTAGTAAAAAAAAAGAAAAGTATGTCCGTACTTGTTATTTTAAACCAAATGGGACTTCTGTTATTTGATTTTTCTTAGGAATCGAATGAAGGCAATTTGAGCTACCCCACGCTTTGGAAAATGGGGCTATGGCTGTTTTTACCCACTCTCACCTCACATTTTTCAATTAATTCAGAATAAAACAAGTTCAAAAAACAAGCGAATGAGACCTATCTAGTGAATATTTTTTTCAATATATCGAACGAAGGCAATTTTATCCAACGCACGCATCAAAAAATTGAGTTATGGCTGTTTTACTCTCCATTCCCCTACAAATTTCAAATACTTCAGAAAAGGCATATTTAGAATTCAAAACTTGAGAGCAAATGAGACTTATCTTACGTGTTTTTTTTTTAGAAATCGAATGAAGGTTATTCGAACTACCGTACGCATCGAAAAATGGAGTTATGACTGTTTTTATCCTCAATTCCCCTACATTTTTAATATAGTTAAGAAAAAAACATGTTCGGACTTGAAAATTTTGAACCAAATGCAACTAACATTGTGTGTTTTTTCCGAGGAATTAAATGAAGGCTATTTCAGCCACCGTTCTCATCAAAAAATGGAGTTATGGGCGTTCCCCCTACATTCCCCTACATTTTTAAAATATTTAAACCATAACTTCATTTTACGAAGTGTAAAGTGGCTCAAACAGCCTTCCTTCGATTCCTAGAAAAAAATCATACAAGATTAGTGTCATTTTGTTTTAAATTTAAAGTCCGAACATGAATTTTTCAGAAATGTTCGAAAACTATAGGGTAATTGAGGGTAAAACACGCATAACTTCATTTCCGATGCTTGCGACGGCTCAAATAATGTTCATTCGATTTCTCGGAAAAAAATCACACTAGATAGGTCTCATTTGCTCCGAAATTTTCCAGTCCAAACAAGCTTTTTCTGGGCTATATTAAAAATATTGGGAAATTGAGGGTAAAACGGCCATAACTCCACTTTCCGATGCGTGCGGTGGCTCAAACTGCCTTCATTCGATTCTACTCATTTGTTTCGATAGTACACGATAATATTCATTTGTTTCAAACATAGCCTGTCCTGTGTGAATATGCTTTTTTCTGAGTTATTTGAAAAATGTTGGGAAATTGAGGGTAAAACAGCCAAAACTCCAATTAACGATTCGTGCGGTGCTTCACATTTGAGTCACCAATAGCATTCATTCGATTTTTTGGAAAAACTACATAAGATAAGTCTCATTTGGTTCAAATTTTCCAATTCCGAACATGCTTTTTCTGCACTATTTGAAAAATGTAGGAGAATTCAGGGTAAAACAGTTATTACTTCAAACTGTCTTTATTCGATTTCTCTTAGAAAATCACACAATATAAGTCTCATTTGGTTCAAAATTTTCAAGTCCGAAATTGTTTTTTCCATAACAAATTTAAAAAATATATGGAAATTGAGGGTAAAATAAGCCATAACTCTATTTTCCGAAGCGTGCGATGGCTCAAACAGCCTTCATTTGATTATTCGGAAAAAAAAATACACAAGAAATGTTTAGTTTTGTTTTAAATTTTTTTAGTCCAAATCAGTGGTTTTCTGGATTGTTAACAAAATATAGAAAAATTAGGGATTAAAAAGGCCCAATATCTTCGTTTGTAAGCTCGTGCAGCTTCTGAAACTATTTTCAATCGATTCTCCAGACATTTTCTCTAAATGAAAGTTCAAGATTTGGTTCATGCAGAAGGATAGATAGTTTTATTCTACACGGTTTATGGACTTTTTTACCCATTTTGCATTATCTTAAAAATGACTTGGTTTAGGAAACAAAACAAGAAAAAAAACACCTTAAATACCTAAACATGAAAGTTCAATAAAAGTTACAGAAGTTTTATTTTATATTATTTCCTGTTCAGTAATGTATGTCAATTTCAATGCTTTAAAGATAGTTTCAACCAAACCTAGTTGTCTGTTAATTTTTAAAGCATTTAAATCAAAACGTTCTGCGATCCTAAACAAAATAGTGGAGCCAGATAATGCTAAGCATTTTTAATTTTTTTTTATTGTTAAGTTAAAGTTTTTAATAGCGTGTTTCGTGTTGTATAGTGTTGAAAAATCTGATTTCATCTTCAATTTTTTATTAACAATTTCTCTAGTCCATTTTGGTGTCCAACACACATTGCGTATTTTTATCAGGTGAGATTGGCGTTCTGATATTCAAACGAACAAAATAACTTATATAACGATAAATGGCCGTATACGGAAACGGGGGGAGGGGGTTTGGGGGTTAAACCCCAAAGGGAAATTTTTTGAATAAACATAAAATTTGAAATTTGTAATCAAATTTTTATGAACTACTAAAATTATTCAAGAGTAACAATAGTGTAACAATCTCGACTCCAAAACCTCGAAATCTCATTCCAGGACCACAATTAAACAACTGTTTTTAAAAAAAAACTCTCACTTGATGATAGTAATTGAGTCTCAAATATTGAATCTCAATAAAGATAGATTAAGCTTACCAGATTGTCCAGATTTTGATCGGACTTTCTCACTCTATTTGTAAAATCAAACGAAAATTTCAATTGAGTTCTAAGAATTATGTATCTAGCGTCCAAACAATCTTTTAAAACAAATTTTGTCAAAATAAACATAAACGATTTTTTGGAAGCCTGATTTTTCTGATGATTCGGAACTGGCTGATGTGTTTCGAAAAAATTAAAAACGGTATCCTATGTGCTTTTTCTTGATTTTAATGGAATAATTCCGAAATTTTCCAGCATATTCGCCAAATTTTTGGAAAAATTTTGAAATAATATCCCTAATTTCGCAAGATTTTAGAATAAAATTTCCTGGATTTGCCCAGCCCGGATACTTGGGGAAAAATATCTAGTAAGTATCCAGTTTATTGTTCATGATTTCCAGTTTGGATCATCATTGGTATAGAATTCTAGTACGAATCTTGGTGTTGAATTTAAATCTTAATGTGATGAAATTTTCATATTCGAAACTCAAAATTTCAGAACACGAAACGAAAATATTGAAAATTCAATCCGTTTTGAAGATTTGGATCTGAAATTTTTATCCCAAATTTATATTCAGAATTGAAACATAGGAAAGTTTCATGAGTCCAGAATTGAAAAATGTGAAACAATTTGATCATGCACAATATTAATTGAATTTATAAGTTCAATACCTAATTGAAAAAAATCAATTTGGTTTCAAATTCATAGGATTTATTATCTGGAATTAAGATTCAGGTTTTGAATTTGGGTTCAAAATGCAAATTTCAGACTTGGAGCTTAAATCCAAGGTTTGTATTCAGATTAAGATCAAATTTAAGTTTTATAAACAATTTTTGAATAGCAATTTATAAATTCAATTAGGGATCCAAATTGAAGGAGATCACGGTTACATTATTTTGATTCTTGATTCAAAATTAAAATTTTCAATTCAAGCAAAGTCAGTTTAGAAATACAAACTTGGTAAAAATCACGTATAAAAAAAGAGATCTGGATTCATTTTAAAGCATTTGGTTTTTAAAAATATAGATTTTAGTTGTGAAAACTTTAATTACAGGATTTTACTTGTTTTTATTCTCAGGTAAAAATTCAGCTGGAAATTTATTCAACATTATTTACATATGTTGAAGATTCATCAAATTCAAAGGTTCTAACTAAAATCTCACGAAAATAAATGGGTCACGATCTAGTATATTCGAAACCCCGTCAGGAGTACCTCAAGGAAGCCCCCTCGGACCGCTACTTTTCATTACATTTGTAAATGATCTATGTGAAAAAACTCCACTCCGACAAGCTCCTGTATGCTGACGATTTGAAGCTTTTTAGGAGGATTCATAGTAATATAGATTGTATGGCACTGCAAGCTGATATCGCTAGGCTTGAAAGCTGGTGCCGCTTGAACGGGATGCAGGCTAATGCAAAAAAAATGCAAGGTAGTAAATTTTACTCGCTCACGAAACATCGTCAAATTTGACTACCGCCTATCTGAAAGTTATCTTGAAAACGTGAAGTCCATTTTAGATCTCGGAGTGAAGATTGATAACAGGCTCAAATTTGCTGAACATATTGCAATTACTTCCGCAAAAGGTTTTTCTGCATTAGGATTTCTGCGTCGGAATACCGAGGAGTTTGACGACATCTATACTTTGAAAGCTGTTTACTGCGCATCAGTACGAAGCATTATGGAATACGCTGCACAGATATGGGCTCCTTTTCAGAGCACACAGAGCTACCGCCTTGAACGAGTTCAACGTAGTTTTATAAGGTATGCTTTACGGCGCCTTCCCTGGACTGAACCGCTTCGTCTTCCGTCATACGAACAAAGATGCGCCCTTGTAAATCTGGCCACGCTTGAAAAACGTCGTACCGAACTTCAGCAAACTTTTATTTTTGACACCCTGACTCATCGTGTGGACTGCTCTTACATACTCCAGCGTGTCAATTTATACGTATCCACGAGGACGCTCCGACAACGCCAGTTTCTCTGGATACCTTACCACCGTACTGCGTATGGTCGAAACCACCCAATCGACAAATGCTGTGAACGTTTCAATGTAGTGTACCATCTGTTTGATTTTAATGTATGTAGGGGAGATGGGGGCATAATGGCCACCTTAAGGAAAACGCTTATTTAACCATAGAGAACAGCTGTAATATGTGAATTACATCATTGTTTCGTGTCTAGACACTCAAATAGTCGATTGCATAATTGGATGAAACTTGAAAAAGGAGATAAAAACGTTTAAAAATGCATTTTAAAAATTTTTGCCGAAAGCTGAAAACCAGTCACTGTAGAGGCATAATGAGAACCCCCCCGAGGCAGTATGAGCACCATTAATGAAGGCATAATGAGCGTTTTCTGCCGGGGATTCTAGCAGCAAATTCGACTCGATGAAGTCAACTGAGTAATAGAGCTACAGCTTGACTTGTATCGTCTAACGATTTGGCCTATTGGTAAGATGTCGGAGAGGTAATCAGTAGGCTCGAGTTCGATTCCTGGTCGAGGTGATTTTTTTTTCATTTATCATTCATGATCATGATTGCACTGAACGGTGAGACGTAGATTTATCAAACAAAGCAATAACAAAATAATCTAGGTCTGTTTGTAGAATTCAAAGAATTAACACATGCTCATACATTATGTTTCTGGTGTTTTGTTTGACGGATGATGCTTTGATGCTATTAGCCGTATAATGTAACAATAAAAAAAATCAATCATGAATGGTATGTGCAAAAAAAAAATCGCCTCGAACAGGATCCGAACTCGAGTCTACTGATTACCTCTCCGACACCTTACCAATAGGCCAAATCGACAGACGAAACAAGCCAAGCTGTAGCTCTATTATTCAGTTGACTTCATCGAGTTGAATTCGCTGCTAGATTCCCCGGCAGAAAATGCTCATTATGCCTTCATGGATAGTGCTCTTTTCGCCTCTAGTGAACAAATTAAAGTAAATAAGCCTTTTAAAATTGATTAATGTGAACAATCAAAAATTTTATGATGTTGAAAATTGAGAAACAATGTGTAGATCATGTTGCAGTGCGTACATTTCAGATCAAGATGATTTAAAGGTCATAAAAGCCTATTTGGTGGTGCTCAAAAATTATAATATTTTAGTCACTTGGGAACCTAGCTGGTTATTATTTAATATTTCTGTAAACATGAAAAGGATATTTCTTTTTTGGTAAAAAATTAATACTATAGGCAGTACGAAACAAGTCCTTATGAAAATTTGTTTAAGAAAAAACGTACTTATGTAGAAAAAAGGAGTGCTCATTATGCCCTGGGTGCTCGTTATGCCCTCATCTCCCCTAAACGTAAATTTAAACTAGACATAAGTAGAATAACCTAGTTTTTAAGAAATTTGTCTGTATGGTAATTCCTCATCCAAAGACTAAGTAATAAATAAATAAATAAAATCTTAAATTTTAATTGAGTTTTAAACCTTATCTGAACCGTAAGCCAATTGTTTTTGTTATTATTTCTGAATATTTGATACATCTTCACCTATGCATAAAATAGTTATGCTTGTGGTTCAAATGAATTTGCTTGCTACTATCAGTGATTAAAACATGTTTTTTTCTGAATGAAGCATTAAAAATCCTTTTTTTTATGTTTCTGTATTCGATGTTCACTCTTGAGCTCGAACTCACGGACATCAGCTCAGGAGGGAACTAGTTCACCAGCTGAGCTATATCACAAGTCCCCATATTTTTGTAAGCTTCATAAAAAATAGACCCTTATAGGATCTATTTACAAAAATAAATAATTTTTAATGCTAAATAACTTGAACCTGAATTATTTGCACTTAGTACATTTATGCATTTTTTAACTTGTACATGCATTGTTCAAGCAAAAAATTTATAGAAAAAAAATGCCAACAACCACCCCCAAATGAATCCAGATCTCAATTAACTCAGCTAAAGCTATTTGACGAAATCCGCCCAAGAAAATAGAATGTTACAGATGTTTGAGTTTAACTGACTTTTCTGGAACCTTGGGCTTTTATCGCTAAAAAGATTTTTTGTCCTTAATCGTCTAAATAAATACTTGCATTTAGCTGACATAGCGAACTTTGATTACTTCATCAAGGACGATCGAAGATTTCATTCAAAAAAATTATCGTTTTTGGACCACTTTTCATTTCATTCAATAGATAGCAGCCATAATCTGTGGCCTCTGGCTACTGTATCCTTTAGTTGAAATAATATGTTCAATCGTTGGTAAAAATATCCTTAACGGGTTCTTAAACAAAATTAAAAAATCATTTCTCAATCAAAACACTTTTCGATGGCTGATATCAAACTTTTCCATTTCAAATTACAAACATTGAAAATAAATCATAAAAATTGAGGCTATGTCAACGCATCATCTCAGAAGGGTATCATTGACTCTGGCATCGAACAAAGCGGAATGTTCCAGATCGGTAAGCAAATTCCCCCAGCTAAAACCGGGAGCAAACGTCAATGATTGATGGCAAAATAATGATGCCATTGTTTTTTAGCTCCACCTCAAGTTCGGCTTATAGGAAAAACTTCCAGTTCGTAAAGAAGCTTGTCGAGTTCCCCAAAATTCAAAAACCTTGTTCGCCGAGTTGATTTATTATATTTTTCCCGCAACAGCTTTTCCAGGGCGCCGGAATTTTGCGTTGCTGCCAAAATTACCCCGAAACTTCAAAGATAGTCAGTCAATTGTGTGTTAGGACAGGTTATTCAACGGAAACAACTGCGTCGAATGAAATTCTTGGGAGATAATTTTCCACAACCATTGTCCGAGAATAATTTACCTTTTAAACCAATGCATAATGGAATCCAATTTCGCTCGAAAAGTTTCACCATTTTTGTTTTTTATCGAATTCTGAAATTCTGGCAATTTAATGATATTTTCATCGCTTTTACCAATATAATTATTATTTCATACTTATTGTCGTATGCAAATTGGATTCTTGAAATCGTGTTTTATGAAAATAAAATTAGAACGAATGCAGCTCAAACCTGAATAGCATATTTAGATCGGATGAACACAATTCATCATCACAACACATTGTTAGAATAGTTGTTTATCAATTGCTAATTAAACCACTAATAATGGTTTTTCGATATACTCTAGAAATGTGTTTTTCTCAATCTAACTCATTCAGAAGAATCCCGGAAGGCCTCTTGAACAGTAGCGCTGGAATGCAAATTTATGTGTTGAGTGGATTTTTTTTCCATTTACCAATACTAACCTGTCTACGTCAATAATCAATAACGATTATGCGTATTAAATAAACATGAATTGATTAACGACATGAATCCCATTATGTTTGCGAAAGCTTATCACTGTTTAATTTTTTTATCAGAATCATTGGGAAAACCAGGATCTGTTGTAATTATCAATACTAACGTATGTATAAAAGAAAATGACATCCTTTCATATTGGAAAAATCCATTGGAAATAGTGATAACTTGTCAGAAGAAATGTAACCGATATGAATCTTTTTGGACAGCACAAAACTAAGGTGAGAAAAGTGCTACCTTCATTTCCCACTGATTGAATAGTAAGTGGCAGGTCTTCTATTTCGTGAACAAAAAAGAACACGTGTGACATCTAAAGACACAAACACTGTGTATGACAACACAACGTAATCATGGCACGTCGACGTGTGAAATACGTCACGGCTTATCAGGGCGACATGGGCGATGGGCGCGCTCGCGATCCCGGTATACGATTTCTCGTGTGTTAAACAGAGAAAGCAATAGCCTTCACTCCAATTTCACTCCGATTAGCTGTCATTCTTATGGAAAACTGTGTAAGAGTAAAGAGCAAGCTTTATTCTTTTTAGCTGGCCCAAGCCCAATTAGCAGCACTACTCGGTAAACACTCCAGAATCAGCCACCCATTTCCGGTGTCAACACACACACACACACACAACAAACCACGACAGACAGGCACTGGGCGAACTGACATGCTGGCGGAAATGAACGGAAAAAAATAAACTCAACCGAGAAAAAAAACTGTTGAAAAGATTTTGCTTGTATCACCAGCATCCGTATGACATGAACACGTTTTCGAATAAGCACAAATCTCTGGGGCCCCATTTTGGCACAACCAAGAGCGCCCTCAGACGATGTACATCAGCCAGTAATGTGAAAGAATGCCCAGGACGCCAACAACGCCGCGGCGTGCTCTGGCCTTATCTAGTAGTGCCTACTGATGATTGCCATCCTTTTGCCGGAAAACCCGGAAACTTATCGCTACGATGAACACACACTTTAAATCCATTCGCCGAATCCATTTCGTGCGAAGTAATTGAATTACATAACATTACCATCTTCAAGTAACGGGAACAGAAAATACTAAGCCCGATACAAAAATGTGCGATCACTATAGAAAGCAGATTTTTAAATGACTTTATGGTTGCACCTAACTTTAGCTACACCCAAAATTCAGCCTCTGTGCCAATGGCGTGTAGTCAATTTCATAGCATCATTAGTACAAGAAGATAACGCGACCGGCACTGATTCGATTTGCGCCCACCGGCATTAACCTCCCAGCGCAACCGAATTGCGTATGTCTGAATGAAACAAAATAAAAACCTTTTCGCGTCCCTCCCCATCGCATCACAAGCCGAAGAAGGATGGAAATAAATACCGGCCAACACCAGGCAGCCAGCGAACCGAGCACTGTGCGTGTGAATGTAGCAAAAGCAACAACAAAAATATCCTTCTAATTCAATAAACCGGCAAACACGGCTAAGCTGTGCGTGTGTATGTAGCAAAAGCAACAACAAAAACATTCCTTCAATTCACAGGCAAACAACACCGGCCAAGCTGCCCGGCTTTAGCAGCTGTGTATATGTAGCGTGTGTATGTAATAGCAGGCAGTAAGCAAAGCACAGTTCTCATTCAATGGGTTTCCCGTTCCTTCACTCCCGTTCCCTTTCCCGTTTCCATCTTAAGGCAAAGGAATGCATTGAAAGGAGGCCAAACGCCGGGAAGCAGCTGTTGTACGTTTTTTGTGATTGATCGGTAACAGAAAGCCTATGACAAATATACCTCGTCCTGCATGAAGCTCGTACAGTACACTGGTTAGAATGTCGGACTGGCAAGACGATACAATTGGTGATGTGAGTTCGATTCTCACTACAGCGCTGTGGTTTTAATTTTTATTTTCTTGTTTCTGGGATGAATTATCCAATAGGAAGGAAATCCCATAAAATGTGTTTCTTGTTTCGC
Organism: Uranotaenia lowii; assembly: GCF_029784155.1. Lineage (NCBI taxonomy): Eukaryota > Metazoa > Arthropoda > Insecta > Diptera > Culicidae > Uranotaenia > Uranotaenia lowii. The sequence goes on from NC_073693.1 coordinate 250,250,979, forward strand.
TTGAATGTAGTGGTCATCATTTTGGTTGGGAGCCGAGTCCTTATGCCAGTTACGGTTTTTCAAACATACCGTCTTCGGCACAGTGCACATTTCAGAGCATTATCGGCACAGAGATTTGCTAAAAAGGCATTGGATTTTTGCAACCTCTTCTATGGGTGTAGCACTGTAAACCAGGGTTGCGATCCGTCATCATCATGAGACATGAAGCTGGGACTGTGGAGACTTTTGGTCCATCTTACTCATTTGACTGATCCTCAAACGGGTTCCTCTTCGTCACTCATCCCCCAGTCGTGTGAAGCTTAAAGAATTTCAAAGTCAAGCTTGCCGCATCAAGCTTGAAATTCTGGGACTGAGCGAAGTCCATTGGCCTAACACTGGAGAACACAAGACACAGTACGGGCAAGTTCTGATTTACTCTGGCATACGAGGAGAACATGCTTCTCGGGAACGAAGGATTGATTTCCTATTAAGCTCGCAGGTCCATGCGGCTCTCATTAGATGGGAACCGAAAAAGAACAGAATAATCGTAGCCAGATTTAGAACACTGGTTAGAAACCTCACAATGCTCCAGAGTTATGCGCCAACTGACGCTGCCAATTTGCAGGAGAAAGAGCAGTTTTACAGTCAAATGAACAGCGTGGGTGAGCAAATTTGCTATCAAATCTTCTTGGGTATATTAACACGTTCGTCGCCACGCTCAATTTGTTAGTTTTACTAGCCGGGCCGAAAGAAATTTTCAGAGAGAGAAAGCAAAGAGGGAGAACTCCTATATTTGAAACGTGTGGCGAAGCTGAGCGGTGAACTCAAGTAAGAGAGCGTCACACGCGCCCCCTAGGAAATACACCCGTCACCCGAATATGGGTGCCGTGGCGACGACCGTGTTAAACGCAAAAATTTGCTCCGACAATCAGGACCTTGAGCGCATCATCGGGCGCCATGGTCAAGAACAGATGAGCGAAAACTTAGAGCTGTTTGTAGACTTTTGTGGCAACAACAACACGGTGATTGGTGGATCGCTCTTCCCCCATCGATCAGCACAGAAGGTCACTTGGGTATTGACCACATCTGCATCAGCCGAAAATGGATAAGGAGCCTTCTTAATGTCCGCAACAAATTAAGCGCAGACATTGCATCTGACCATCACCTCGTCCTTGGCGAGATACGACTTAGAGTTGAGCGTGTCCAACGGCGCGAGGAGAAAGTCGAGTATCGTTACGACATCCACCGCTTGGAGAATTCAGAGTGAGAAGGGCATACGTTGAACAGTTTGAATCTCGAGCCTCGGAACTGCCGACAGACGGAACATTTCCGTCAGTGGTGGAACAGTGGTGTGGAATCAAGAATGTCTTTATCACGACGGACCATGGTACTCTCGGTAAAGTTTGTGGAAGACGAAGTGAATGGATGTCGGATGAAGCTTGGAGGATGGTCGATGATCGGAGAAAGGCAAAAGTAGGAATTGAGCTGGCATGTGCCGGGTCAGCCAAAGCAGCCGCCCGCTTACAATATACGGAGCTGGAAAGGCAGTTAAACGAGCTTGCAGATGAGACAAGAGAGCCTGGACAAACTCCCTAGCCGAAGAGGGAGAAAGAGCAGCCGCCAATGGAGATATTCGATTGCTTTATGACATTTCTCGCCACTTTAGTGGTGCAAGGACTTATGCAATAATGCCGCTGAAAGACCGAGCAGATCAGTTCATGACCGATCGAATAGATCAGTTCAAACGATGGACTGAGCACTTCGGACAACTCTTCAAAGTCACGAATAGCGCTCACCAACAGAACCCACAGCTCGAAGCGCCAACAGTAAGTCGCATAATTGGCGTCAACTCGGAAGCGCCCTCGCTGGCTGAAATAGAAGCTGCAATCAAAGACATGAAATCCAACAAAGTACCTGGGATCGACTGCATCTCTGCTGAAATACTGAAAGCCGACCCTATCTTGTCAGCACAACCGTTGCACAGACTTTTCGCTGACATCTGGGATACTGCAACATTATTGGCCAACTAGATGCAGGGTATCTTCGTAAAGGTTCTGAAGAAAGGAGACCTGACAAAGTGCGGTAACTGGCGAGGCATAACGTTGGCCCGTACAACCCTCAAGGTACTCTGCAAAGTGATCCTGAACAGGATCCAGCAGAAAATAGACGCTATCCTCCGACGGCAACAAGCTGGATTCCGATCCGGACGATCATGTGTGGACCACATCAAAACGCTATGAATAATACTGGAACAAATCAACGAGTTTCTTCTAGCATTTGACCGACTTAACCACGAAAACATCTGGGCTGCTCGTAGACGACGAGAGGTCCCAGAGAAACTAGTCCATCTCATCGAAGCACATTACGAGGCATTTTCGATGTATTTTATCACCGCTGCTTTTTCCCATCGTAATGGATGAGATCTTGACTGGATCGCTTGACTGTAGACCGAACCGAGAATTACCGTGGAATCCTTCGACAATGGACACAAACGCCCTTGACCTGGCAGACGATATTGTTCTCGACCAAAGACAACAAGACATCACTAATCACTAATCACTAATCATACTTCCATAGCCAGAACTTATGTCTGAGTCCCAAAGAATAATAAAATGTGTTATTATTCTTCTTTTCTTAGTTCATGTTTTTGATCATTTTAACATAATATTAAAATAATTAAAAACACAAAGTGGTTGGGCCTACCATGGAGCAGAGAACGCAGAGACATCCGGAACACAGGAACAGGAAGAAACGTGGACCACCAGTACCATACGTTTCAAATGGGCAGTATCGTTGGAAGCATGCTAAGAAAAATGCTCCTTGATGAAGAAACCAAGCTTAATGTACCTATAGTGATTTCGCCAATCGCAGGGACTATTCTTCAGTGGTTGGAAATGATTTATTTTGTACACAGAAATCGCAAAACCTTAGAATAGAAGATTTTGAAGAATTGGTGTAGTAAATAAAAGGATTGGAAATTGCTAAGCTATAATTTCTGTTTTGGATTTCTGTGTTCAATCATTTCTGGTCATCGACCAAGGATAAAGCGCCTTTGCTCGCTCTTGAAAAGAAAAAAGAACAAAGAGAAAATAAGTACAAAATAAACCTTTCGAGATCTGTTTAGAACTCGAAAGGTTTTCTAAGCAATCAATATAGCAATCTTTCTTTAAGAAAATAAAGAAGATAAATATTGATCAACGGGTTACCATTTATGTTCTATAATCAAAATAATAACTTTTCATTTAGAAAGAATTTGTTGTATCTAATTGTACATTTCCTTCAGTCCCCAGATTTAGCTCAGTCTTTTATCAGTTCCACGTTGATGTACACTTTTAGCTCATATGCAATAGAACAAAATTGAAATAAAACTTGAGTTAACTTAAAACAAAACTAATCTTTAAAGTTTTTATAGATACCTTAAATACTACTAAATATTAAACTAATATAAAAATATTTAAATCACTCAAATTTGAACTATTATGAAAAGATACTTATCCTTTAGCCATTAATTGGCTTCAGCAATTTTCAGCGGCCCACCAGCAGAAACGACAAATTGTTTTTGTCATAGCACGCCTTGAACTATTAGTTAAGGTCTTCCCGGAAAACTAACCTTCCCACAACATTTCCAAACATAACCACTGCCCCAAGCTTTTTAACCGAATCATCACGACTACCTTTCTTCACTTAATAAAAGCATTTCATTTGTTGGACGTACAAAACACAATCACTAAAAGTGCAAATCCTAAAATTAATAGGAAACCAATTCTAGGCTCAACTGGCTTCAAGATCCACTCTTTAATTTTTCTTGCCCAGCAGCATAAACAGGCTTCAACACATTCGCTCCAAGCAAATTTAATGCAGCATAAAAAAACAACACCACAAGCTTTCAGGAGCAACTTTCGATTTTTAATCATTGTACACACATCCGTCTGCGCGTTAAAAACATTCAGAAATAGATTTTCACAAAATTTCTTTTTAAATAAAGAAATAATTAATAATTTTCACTGGAACGAAAAACAAACACGTGCGATCTATAAACGAATGCAAAATCAAACCCTCGACCAAAGACAACAAGACATGAAGAGTAAACTCGACTCGACGACAAAGCAAACTCGACGACCTCACCGAAAGCTCCAAGGCATCAGGTCTCAAAATCAATGTCGGAAAGACCATGTCGATGGATATCAACACAGAAAATCGTTCCAATTTCGTGGTAGCTGGACAACAGAGTGAGAAAGTGTAGTGCTTCCAGTATCTTGCTAGCCAGATAACGTCTGATGGTGGTACCAGAAAAGACATCGAAACTCGGATCAGAAAGGCTCGATCTCTCTACGAATAAAAATCCGAATATTCAACTCAAACTTGGTGCACATATGCGGTGACGGCGCGAAAACTACAAGTGTTTGTGAATCGCTGCCTGCGGAGTATCATCCGCGCTTGATGGCCTGGCAAATGGATCTCAAATGAGGAACTACATCGCCGAGGGAACTAGAAATCGAGATTCGGAAACGCAAGTTGAGATAGATTGGGCACACGCTGGGAAGAGATGAGAACGAGATTTGCAGAGAGGCGCTTGAATGGAATCCAGAGGGACATCGAAGGAGAGGCAGGCCCAGAAACTCGTGATGGTGTAGTCTAGCCGCCGAAATCCGAACTGTAAACGAGAATCTTGACTGGGACCAAGTGATGACGGTGGCTCCGGATCGTCAACAGTGGAGGTATTTTACCACAGCTTTTGCGCCGGTGAATTGATGCCTGACCATTAGATAAGTAAGTAGGTAAGTTAAAATTCTAGATTTATAGGCTTCAAGAAGATGTTTGCAACACACAAAAATTCAGAGTTGAAAAACGAATGCAAAAATGTTAAAAAAATTCCAAAAAATTTCATTAGTTTTTTTTTCAAATGCGACCCAGAGATGGGTCTTGAATCAAACATTCAGTCAGCGAAACTTTTTTTTGTAGAGAAATGAATCCAACTGTCCAAACTTGATTCCAACTACCGTAAGATGAAATGATGGGAATAGAAATAGACCAAGAAAAATGATTATGATCACATGGGAGAACTATTCCCTTCATTCCGATAGACATCGACACTCAACCAGTATAATATTCATACGTCAGGTTGGTCTCCTGTAGTAGAATGTTAATACATGGGCCCCGGAGAGGCGCAAGATGTGGGTTCAAGTCTCACCGGAAGACAAGGCGAATTTTTTTCGCATGTTTTTCAACATCGATTTTCTCTTATCTAGTCCCTGAAATTTCATCTAAGTTGGATTCATTTCTCTACAATTTCATTAGTTTTTATTTTTTTGATTTTTTTTATTAGTTTTTTTATTTTTTTTTATTTTTTTTTATTTTTTTTTATTTTATTTTATTTTTTTTTTTGTTTGACTATATGAGGACCAAATTGATGACATGTGATGAAAATGCTTCTTATCAAATTCCACTCGTTCGTTTCCAATTTCTATTCATTTCTCCCAATTTTCTATTCACCTGTATTGTTCATAATCTTGAAATGTTCTTACTAAAAGAATATGACTTTCACGAATAAGGTGAATAAATTAAATTTACAAACAAAACTAGCTGTGAGTAAATTCTTCATAATTTAAAATATTATACGATTATGAAAAAGAAACAATGCCTGTGCCTATGTTTAATGGTGGATTTGGTAGATTTTGACGTATTAAACTCGAAACTTTTGCCATAATTTATCAATCATTGAAATTGTTTATTATACTCTATTCAATATAAGAATAATATTTTGATGATGGTGATGTATTACCTAAAAAAAACTAAACCCTACAGTTTTAAATGATGTCGAAAGATAAGTATTTCTGACATTACCAAAGAACGTTGAAAAATAGTAAGATTTTGTTTAATACAACATATTTTTGAAGTCTGCAAAACTATTTAAGTTTTGCTTTGCTTTGCATCTTAAATTCTTTTTAGTTAGGTAGGAGAACAGAAATCCAAAAAAATTGTTTGGTAATACTTCTGAAAAATTCGTTAAAAATCTTTTATTGCACAAAATTTGGAAAAAAAAATAGAAAATATTTTTTTCGCAAATGTCGCTTGGGGGTTTAATTACAAACAAAATTACTCAGTTTTCCATACTATCAGCTCAAACAAGTAGCTCTTTAATGTCGAAATTCTGGAAAGTAACCAAAAATGAATGAATGGTTCCCTTCTTCATTTTAAGATTTTTTTTCTTCTAATTTTTAAGTTGCAGCTTGTGGGCGTTCATAATTACCCCATTGTCTATGGGGTAGTTATGAACACTGTAACGATTCTTGTTATGTGATGACTTTTGAAATTGGCTTTATTCCTAGATTGAAACCACATCTTAACATGCATTGCAGTGAGATTTGTTGATTTTTTAAGTTTACTGCTGGGAAGTTACAGATTATTTTCAGTTTTCCATAGCTGGGAGGCATTTTTTTTGTACAATCAAAGATCCACAATTCTAAAAAAAATATAAAATAATGTTTTAGGCTTATTTTAAAGATATGGATGGTTATCTTGATTTTGAAGGTGAAAAGTAAATTTTTATCATAATACAATGCTGAGAAAACACATGTTCATAATTACCCCGCATTTTGAAAAGTAGGGGTAAATATGAACACTTCTTTGTTCGTGGATGGAAATTTTTTCAACATTAAATCATATCACACCACATGGAGCGTCAATTATCAAACGTTAAACTTTCAAAAACAACATTTTATCTCCATTCACATTGACGAGGGAGTCCATTGGTAAGAAACGTCTGAAAACGTCTGAAACATAAAATAAAATTGAGGTTTAAATTAATGTTTGGCAGAATATTTCGAATCTGCATAAAATTTGTAATTATACAAAGGATATTATAAAAGTTATTAAAAATTAAGTAATGGATGAACTTGTTTAGATACATTTTTGAATAAAAACTAATTTTAACCCTCCAAAGCTGCTTGCAAATTTTCATTTCAAGGAAATCTGACGTTTCCCTGGCCGCAAATGTTGACTGATTTTGATGATATGAGATTTATTTTGTAAATAATTTGTTCTAGTTTATCTATATTTGGAATAAAGCAGATTTGTTTTACTAGGTTATCTGCTGCAGGTTTTGAGTGGAAAAAATCATAAAAATCCATTTTATTTTTAAACTGTTTATAATTTCTGTTCTGACAGCTTTGCAGTACTTGAGTGTTTCTTTGATGTTTGATATTGTCAAAAATACATCTATCGGCCGATGTATTAACACAGGGGTGAGCAACCTTTTGAAGCTACGGGCCACTCTTAATTTGAAATTCTTTCGGCGGGCCGCATGAAAATAAAATTTAATATTTAAATTATAAGAGATGTTGAGAAAGGTTTCAAAAATATTGTAAAAAAATTTTTAACCAGATTTGTCAATGTTACAGATTACATTTTTGATTCTAGAAAATATTTATAGATTTCATAAATTTTAAATTTAACTTATACACCTCTGGACAGGCGTTCTAAGGCTGATTCATGACAATCTTATGACTTTGGAAATGTGGATTTCTAATTTTTAAATTGAATGACTCCTTTTAATCAATATTTAGCATGATTTGCCTATGAAATTCCAAAATAGCATCACACATAACACAAGTTAACAAAATTCACATTTTTCCGAGGTGCCAGGAATCTCAGAACTGATTTTGACTTATTCAGGGGCGCAGAATCCAAATATGTATTCAATTAGTTTTTTTGTCGGCTCTAGTTTTCGAGATAACTTTTAAAAATAGGTTAAAAAATTAGTTTCAATTTTTGTCCTTTTTTGACAAAACTATTAAATACAAATACTTATTGACTGAATGATCAACTTTCAAAAAAACCACGAGTAATTTAGAGTTCTAAGAAAAAAAGATATGGAAGTATTCTTTTTGTGATCCAAACCTGCAAATACTGGGAATTCATACGAAATTTTAAAGAAAAATCATACTAAATTGAATCTGTGATATTTTTAAAACCGTAAGTCAAATCATTTCGCAGCCTTCAACATACTTACTGAAAAATTAAAATCTTCATTTCAATAACATTCTTTAATGAGGTCAGACAAAGTTGTAATCTTATTTTTTGAGATCTATAAATTGTAGAATTCAATTTTTGAAAGCGTTAAATTTGTGAAACAAGAATCTTGACAATATCTGAGTCTGAGTCCTTGATTGAAAAAAGGTAGCAAATTGATTGAAAATCAGCTTTTGATTGTTATGTAGGTTTATTGGTTTACCAATTATGAAAGATCGATTTTACCCAAAATTGATCAATATAAAAATTTCCACACGCCATATTACCGAAACTATGTTCGCTTCTACATAGTTTCGGTAATATGGCGTGTGAAAATTTTTATATCGATCAATTTTGGGTAAAATCGATCTTTCATAACTGGTAAACCAATAAACCTACATAACAATCAAAAGCTGGTTTTCAATCAATTTGCTACCCTCAGACTCAGACTGAGACCTCAGACTCAGATATTGTCAAGATTCTTGTTTCACAAATTCAACGCTTTCAAAAATTGAATTCTACAATTTATAGATCTCAAAAAATAAGATTACAACTTTGTCTGACCTCATTAAAGAATGTTCTTGAAATGAAAATTTTAATTTTTCAGCAAGTATGTTAAAGGCTGTCGAAATATGGACGCCAAACTCTTACAAAATCAGTTGAACCATAGGCACCAAAAAAGCTATTTCACTGTGTAATCGTTACAAAATTTTTGGTTCGAATCACAGAATTACAGATATTGTTTTTGTCGATATACCAGAATTTCGCTGAGTTCTATCGATAAGAAATCTGTAATCGATAGCCCAGTTTTTATTATAAAATTTTCCTTATTTCTGTCATTAATCAAGAACAAAAACATTTCACTTCATCATACAATTTGAACTTTGTTTGAAACGAAAAATAAAGTCTTGTAACGTGTTTCCGATTAATAAAAAGCTTAAATTCTTAAGTCAACAATCTGGATGATTATGGGAAAAATGCAACTGCAAACAAGCGACGTGCATATCAAGTTATTGATATATCATGTTTTTGGTTTAGTAGGGACTGCTATTTTATTTTTTATTTTATAATTAACAATCTTTCGTAGAAAAAAATCGTGAAATAAATTTAATTTGAGATAAGCTCACCCCTGTATTAACATATAAACATGTCCAATGAAAAAATTGACCTCTCTCCGAATATCCCAATAGAAAAAAAATCTTACTTTCAAAAATTGCCAATTCAATTGCCATCCACGGCCTTGGTGAGGTACAGTGGGCAAGTGCAAACAAGTTCTTGTTCTATTTTCACACAAAATTCTAAAATAAAATTTTAAGATAAAAAATGTGTTTTTTATATGGAGGAAAAAGTTATTTTAAAAAAATCCTTTGTTAATTTTATCTATCTGAGCTTGTTTATGAATGAGGAACCTTAATAATCTGATATTCAAATAACCTTCATTTTGGTATCAAGCTTTTTTCATATTTTTACATTCAGAAAAAGAAAGACCTTCATTCTCTATTCAGCATTCTGTCAAAATCGGAAAACACAAAACAAAAGTTTACCACGATAGCGATAATTGAAAAAACAAGTAGAATTTAACGAAAAAAAATTAAAAACTTATATCATAGATTTTGTTTTGTCCATCAAAATAATGTTTTGATAAATATCAATGGAAAAACTTAGTTTGTCACCTTTTTTGTGTCATATCTGAGGAAAATGTACATTGAATTTCATAAATTTTAAATAATGGTTACAATAATAAAACAAAGATTAGAAAATTCAATTGCCCGCCGAAACCATACGTTCCTGTAAGTGCCGGCTGAAAAGATTACTCCTGGTGCACCACACATCCCCAATTGGAAATAAAACATAAATTTAAAATTCCTATCACTCCAGAATATTTAATGACCTCTTCCGCTTTTATTTGTTATTTTTTATTGTGATTGTGAAACGGTTTATTTTCCTCTTCGGGAGAGTGATAGGATTGAAAGAGATAAATAATTTAAATTTTAAATCTATCCTTAAATAACCCTTCACATAAATTCATTTCGGTTTAGTTTGAATAATGAATGTAAATTCTACTAAATGTTCGCCAAAACATTCGTCAAAGTAAATATAAGATTCAACGGTTCAACTACTTCAGATGCGAAAAACCAAAAAAAAACTCCGTTGGGTGATATTTACACTTCTCTTTTCACCAAGATAACAAACATGCCATAAAAAATCTCGAAAATAAAATTCGAAAAGGTCCATAAAATTGTTTTTTGCAACCCCCACCTCAAGCTGGAAATCACCAATCAATCGGTTTCCATGTGGATAGGAATGACATTTTTTGACCAGAAAATTCTCCCCGTAAAGAGGATTGGGAACAAAAAATTGTCAGCTGGAATTTATCTTATGTGACATTGGGGGGTCGACAAAAAAGGTGTATTACAAAACGATCTACCTTCTTTCGGTGTAGAAATAACCTCCCAACCCATCATCGGATGAACTCCTTGCTATCGGGATGGTTGGTTGGTTGATATCGTAAAAATGGATTGCTCTCCTGTTGGGAATAGACGGGGTTCTATATCTGCGGCTTCTATTTTTTTTCTACTTCTTTTTTCCGACTCCCCGCAGATAACATGACATACGCAGTGCTAACGACGTTATTTTGGAAAATGACTGTGGGCAATAACGTAAATGGCATTCCGCACACAACATCCATTCTGGGGCTCGTTCCGTCGTCCTTCTTGTCGTTGACTACCATAATCTACGTCAAGACAGTAGAACTGAAGGCAACTTAAGTCCATAAACACATTCCTGCAGTTCGATTTGGCATGGCTGATGTGGTCTCAAAGTCGATGCAAAAAAGAGCAAACACTGCACTGGATCGTGATGGGCATCGAATATCTATCGAAATTGTTGATTGAGAATGACTAGTCCCATTGAGGTCAGTCGAGTTTGTTTTATAGTTGACTTTAACTTTAAGTAAAGAGTTTTGGAATGACCCTCAACAACAAAAGCTAACTTTTTCAAACTTTGGTTGAAGAGCTAATAAGTTGTGAATAAAACGAAAATCATCAAAACAACTCGAATGAAATCAATAGAAAATTCAAATTAATGACAAGTTGATATACACTCTGTCCCAATAGATGCACCATGCGTAAAATTTCAAACAGAACCTGAAAACAGTCACCACAAAAGGGAATTACGACATCGTGAATCGACCCATAGAAAATCGTGCTTAGTAGTTACTTTCTAGCGTGATTTCTCGACAAAAAAAGCTATTGTGTACTTAAACACATGTGATCTCATTCGCAAGTTGATTGCTCATTTTAAAATATTCCAAATATATTCTTGATTAAAACTGCCAAGCAGAGCAAAACCAAAATTATTCGTCTGAATTGCTTATCCAAAAATTTAAAATGGTTTTTTTTTCTCAAATCTAAGATTGAATTCTCCATTCCAATTGAAATAACTTTTTGAAGAGATGTATCTGATTCTTTTTTTTTTGTTTCGATTATAGTCGTTTTATAATCTTTATTGCATTTGCAACTTTATATCAACAATGCAGTTGGCGGACAGATATTGAAAAACTTATCCGGTACAACTGTGTTTAATGTTTACTCTTGGGCTCAAACTCGCGAATATCGGCTCAGGAGGCAACTAACTTGCCAACTGAGCTATATCACAAGCCCTATCTGATTCTTTAATGTGATTCTTATATTTGCAGACTTTCCAAGCCCAAGTTTTAATTAAAATGTGGGCATCAATTTATGATATTCTTACTTTGATTAAATAATAATTTCTATACCAGAACTGAAATTTCATTATTCTCTACGAAGGACTTGATTTCAAAAACTTTGAAAGAAGTTCAGAGTCTGCCTCAAAAGCTTGTGGAAAAATCAAATCAAAAACTTTACAAAATCTGGGCATTGATTTTGAATTCAAATTTCTTCAAAGTTTATCTGTGTTTTCATTCTCGAAAGTCGAGCGGAAGATGATCTCTTTTGCAATATTTGCTCGTCACAGTATATTGAGAACCTGAATTCACTGAACTCATCATCAGTTTTTTATGCAGCAATGTCATGTGAGGTGTTTAAAGCCAAAGAGGTATTCCTTTAACCCTCATCCGCATTAGATTTCATTACCCTAATCAGCACTAGGAGTGTCATTTTGACACTCCAAGCTTAAATCGTCATTACTCTTTTTATATCTAACCGATTACAATAAAACTTATATCAATAGAAACCATGTAATGTCGGTAAAATATGTTTAGAACATTATATATAGCTAAAGCTTCTTGTTTTCTCGTTATTCAGCATGAAAGAAAAAGAAATCCTATAAAAAACTGCTGCAGTTCATATATTACACGTCCAAAAAAATATTTGCCTTATGCATACGAAAGTTGAATTTAATGTCTACATCATGGAGCCAAGAAATATTTTTCTAAATTTTTTTTAATGAAGTGGTTACAAAAAGTTCAAAAAAGTGGTCATTATACTTTTCATTAGATTGCCGGTAAAAACTGTTACCAAAACTGGTTTTTATGGAATTCATAATAATTCAAACGACTTAAATAGATTTTACTTTTGGAGTGTCAAAATGACACTCTAAGTCGGAAAAGGGAGTTTTTTGTCCAGGGTTCCAGGGTTCTTCCATAAATAAAGTAAAGATGCAATATTCAAGAACTTTTGAATTCATTTAGGGTACCCGAAGAAATTTCTGTTTTTTGAAGCTTCTGAAAAAAGTTACAAGCCTTCAAACTTGCAATAGTGTCAAAATGACACTCTAATGCGGATGATGGTTAAACAATAATGGTTTTCTCGTAGATATTTTCAATTGATTTTAGAAGTATTTATCTTTTTCTTAGGCAATTATTTTAAGGCATAAAAAGGTTGTTGTTCTGTATTTGATTCAAACCAATTTAAAAAAATTTTTTAGGGTAAAGACAGGAAAACTGGGTATTTTCCCAAAAAGAACTATAAACACTCATAAGATCATCCTAAAATTTTAGTTCTAAGTTGATATTCAACAACTTTTTGAGCCAACCTGCTCAAATTAACTATGAAAGCGTTAAAAATATGTTGATTTAATGTATGTTGGTTATCCACCATAAAAGCACAGATTCACCGCAGTTTTTGCATAAGTACTGTAAAACGGGATAAGATTGATCACTTATTTCAATATTTCTTGATTATTTTTTTCTGTTAAGGGGAATGTGGCATGTTTCATATTTTTAAAACCAGTACTTGATCATAAAAGATACAAAACACTTTCATAATATTTACAAATGCTAGTAATTGATAAACTAAGGCAATTCGGAACAAACTAAAATGATATAAAAATAATCATGGAACTCTACAACACTTTCGGTGGTTCAAAGATACGAAATTTGTAACTTTTGGTCTTGTTAATTCTGAGATATACACTGCTGAATTTCGGTGTTTCTTGGTTTAGATTTCTTTGTGGTCCAAAAAAAACAACATCGTGGTCCTTAATGTGTTAAGGTCGAACCACAAATGAAATCGAAAGATAGATAATGATGCTGCATAAATTAAGGGGCAAAATTTTTAAACATTACTTAAAAAATTTTAACCCACAAAGCGTAACGACGGGCTCGAATTTTCCTGTAAATAGAGAGATTGAGCCAACTTCTGAATTTAACCAACAATTGATGAGAGATATAACAACTGAAGAGATCTATTTTGCTATAAAATCACGCGCATCCCGAAATTCTCCTGGGAATGATGGTATCCCTAAAGAATTTTATTGGAAAGCCTTCGATATCATCCATAGACAACTCAATTTGATCTTGAACGAAACGCTTAATGAAAACATTTCTGAAAGTTTTCTGGAGGGAATCATAGCGCTGACCAAGAAGAAAACCAGTGATGATACAATCAAAGCATACCGTCCGATTTCATTGTTAAATTTTGATTAAAAGCTCCTATCACGGATTCTCAAGCAGCGAGTAGAAATAATAATGGAACGCCATCATATTTTGAATCTATCACAAAAATGTTCGAACAGTAATCGTTACATATTCGAAGCATTAAAGACCGCGTTGTAGAATACAACTGTCGAAAAAGATCAGGAAGGCTCATCTCTTTCGACCTCGATCACGCCTTTGATCGTGTTGATCAAAGCTATCTGTTCTGTGTTTCAAGAAGTCTGCAATTTGATCCTGTCTTTATTTCTGTGTTGGGTAACATCATGTCGAAATCGACCTCGAAAATAATGATCAACGGAAATCTGTCCCCCTCCTTTCCTATCCAACTTAGCATCCCCTCAGCATGCACCTTTTTGTCCTTTATTTGCACCCTCTCCTAGAAAAACTCCTATCCATATGTAACAACCCACGAGAGCTAGTTTTGGCATATGCTGACGACATCTCGATAATCGTGGAGAACGACGACAAATTTCAACAGATTTTGGACGCATTCAACGAGTTTGGAATTTGCTCTGGAGCAGTTCTAAACACTAACAAGACCATGGCAATTAACATCGGAACCCAACAGAGTACGAGATCCCCTGGTTGGTTCACCCTTTCCGATTCAGTGAAAATTCTTGGCGTCATCTTCTTCAATTCAGCTAAGCGTACAATTGAGGAAAACTGGTGTGACGTCATCAGGAAGACATCACAGCTTATGTGTAAATTCAAACCACGTATCCTGTTCTTGCTTCAAAAAGTTTCCGTAATCAACACCTTTGTCACGTCGAAATTGTAGTTCATGGCATCAATCCTTGGGATCCCCAACTCATCAGCAGCTCGGATAACGTCTCAGATTGGAAACTTTATCTAGGAACGGCACCCAACCAGAGTTTCAATGGAGCAGATTGATCAGTCGAGAAAGGTGGGCTCAATCTTCATTTACCGATAAAAAAATGCAAAGCACTATTACTCAATCGTTTTGTACGCTGTCGAGAAAACACTCCTTTTGCTTCTACATTGTTGGATTAATCCAAGAGGCATTCCAGAGTTATATCCATGCCTCAAAATGGTCGCTCGTGAGCTGCCCTACATCGCTGATCAAGATCGAGAAAACCCATCCACAACATCACTTTTAGAGGTCTTCAGAGGGAAGATGAAATCCACAAAAATCGTCGAAGAAAACCAATCGGTGGAATGGAAACGGGTTTGGAGGAACATTCGGAGCCGACTTCACTCTACAACGGAGAAATCCTTGTATTATCTTCTGGTGAATCAAAGGATACCACATGCATGCAGCACTGATGTTTCGGCAGAATAGAGCAGATAGTGTATTTTGTGTGCACTGTCTGACAGTTACAGTTAGATTTGGAACATAAATTATCCAGTTGCAGTAGAATAGTAGGTACATTTGTGGTCCTATTTAAAATCTAAATTAGAGTCAGCTATGAATAAGAGAGTAAGTTTTCATGATTTTGCCTTTCCCGATTTTAAAAATACCAGAGCAGTGAGAAGAAATAAAGCGCTTAAATTGTTTATTGTATATGTAAACTTTATATTAGAAGCTAGCAGTGATTTAACGGTTAGGGCTTTAGATTGTACGTTGCATTGCGAGAACTTCTAGAATGAATGCTTTGTAGAGAATAAAACCCGAAACAGATATGTTTACAAAAAAAAAACCTAAAAAAAATGAAATTTTGCCTTCACTCAATTCTTTATGCCCTCGCACTATTCCCTTTATTTTTTTCTTTAAAGCTTTACCATTTGATAGAGTTTCTAGCCTTTTGTCCTAGACTGACTTACTCTTGGAAAACGTCCCTATTTTTTCAAATATCATAAATTTACCTCAAAATTCAACAAAAACTACACCAAAACTATAAATTTACTAAGGAAAAAAGTTGAACTTGAAGTTGAATTTTCAAAATCAAACCAAGTTTTCCCAATTTAAAACTCAACATGTAGGTTTTTAAACGTAGAAACAAGTTTTGAGATATTTAAACTTTAGACTTGGTAATTGATGATTATGTGGAAAAATTTCATGTTGATGAAAGCTGATCAATGTGTCGTGATGTGAATTCAGAGATTCACTTAAACACGTCTGTCGCTCGCAAGAATAGATCAATGACTGACTTTGTTTTGTTTGTTTGTCAAGTGCTGCCAAAATAGCAAATGTTCTCATAGAAATTTATTTTATTTTATTCATCTACAGTGTTGCCGAGTACAACTATTATTTTATTTTATTCCTAATTAAATTTGATTTATTTTCTGTATATTCTTCATCTCATCCCTACATTCCTTCTCACCTCTATTCTTAATTAAAACTTTTCACACGTCAACATTTGTTTTTTTTTCTTTAGTGCGAAATTTTATTTACCAAATATCACCAATTTACCAATTACCTTTCATCACATTTCTACATTCCTTCTCAACTCTATTCTCAATAGAATCTTTAATTTGCGACTTTTGTTTTTCTAAAATACAAAATTTTATATCCCTAACATCCCTCATGTCAATTCTACATTCCATTCTCTGCAAAAGCTTTTCAATTTTTTTTTTTTTTTGCATATTCTTCATTTCATCCGAAAATATTCTTCACAAAAGCCTTCCCAATTTGTGCTTTCTCTGTCGCTCTGCTTTTATTTACCAGAGCCGGAACAATCCGCGAAAAAACATTCTTAGCAACAGCTTTCTCAAACTGTGCTTTCCTTGTTACTCTGTCTCTGTTTACCAGAGCCGGAATAATTCGATAGTATTCTAAGAAACGACCTGCCCAACCAGAAGGCTTATTCAAAACAAACAATCAGCAGCAGCAGCCTTAAATATCTGCGCTTCTAACGGCAATTCCGTCTTATTTCCACCGGAAGGCCAAATCAAAACAATCAGCAGCAGCAGCCTTAAATATCTGCGCTTTTCAGGGGCAATTCCGTCTTATTTCCACCGGAAAGCCAAATCAAAACAATCAGCAGCAGCAGCCTTAAATATCTGCGCTTTTAACTGCAATTCCGTCTTATTTCCACCGGAAGGCCAAATCACAACAATCAGCAGCAGCAGCCTTAAATATCTGCGCTTTTCAGGGGCAATTCCGTCTTATTTCCACCGGAAGGCCAAATCAAAATAATCAGCAGCAGCAGCCTTGAATATCTGCGCTTTTCAGGGGCAATTCCGTCTTATTTCCACTGGAAGGCCAAATCAAAACAATCAGCAGCAGCAGCCTTGAATATCTGCGCTTTTAACGGCAATTCTGTCTTATTTCCACCGGAAGGCCAAATCAAAATAATCAGCAGCAGCAGCCTTGAATATCTGCGCTATTCAGGGGCAATTCCGTCTTATTTCCACCGGAAGGTCAAATCAAAACATTCAGCAGCAGCAGCCTTAAATATCTGCGCTTTTAACGGCAATTCCGTCTTATTTCCACCGGAAGGCCAAATCAAAACAATCAGCAGCAGCAGCCTTAAATATCTGCGCTATTTGTGCTTATTCTACCGGCTGCGCCATTGTCGTGATTTTACGAATCTCAATTCAGAGATTCACTTAAACACGTCTGTCGCTCGCAAGAATAGATCAATGACTGACTTTGTTTTGTTTGTTTGTCAAGTGCTGCCAAAATAGCAAATGTTCTCATAGAAATTTATTTTATTTTATTCATCTACAGTGTTGCCGAGTACAACTATTAGTTTATTTTATTCCTAATTAAATTTGATTTATTTTCTGTATATTCTTCATCTCATCCCTACACAAGTTCGATAAATCTCCCATGCAGCGCGTACACCATACCCGGACCTAAAGAGGCTACTGAGAAAAGGCGCCGTGTGCCGATTGGAATTTTCGTTTATCTGCCAGGAAAGATCCAATCAAGCAAAAGATGTTAATGAATTATTGGAACAAATTTCGTGTAACATTTAGTAATGGTGAAACTAGCATTTGAATCGAATCAAGAAAAACGCGTTTAAAATTTCAGAACATCACATCTTATTTTAAAAAATACAGGTGCACCAAACAGTGGTATTCGGCTACCGGAAAAATTATGACCATTTCATCTAGAGGGTGGTACGGCCAAAATTGGTCAAGGGAAAACGCGTATAAATCGGTGAAATCGTTTATTTAAAAAAAAAAATTAAATTTCTTTTTCAAGTTTAAATAGTATAAAATTCAGGAAAAATATTCAGTTAGGCTTCCGCTTTTCCAAATCCGAATAGCCGAGCCTTATGCTTAACCCCTGCCATTTTGTACAGCCACCTTGTCCACCTTCTTCGCCGCAGGAAGCCAGTTTGCCTTGAACTGCTGCTCGTCCTTAGCAGTTTTTTTGGTCTTCTTTAGGTTCCGCATGACAATAGCCCAGTATTTCTCAATTGGGCGGAGCTCTGGAGTGTTGGGAAAGTTCTTGTCCTTGGTGTACCACTCCATGGCCTTTTTACCGTAATGGCAAGATGCCAAATCCGGCCAAAACAGTACGGAACAACCGTGTTTCTTCAGGAAAGGCAGCAGACGTTTATTCAAACACTCTTTCACGTAAATTTCTTGGTTGACAGTCCCGGAAGCTATGAAAATGCTGCTTTTCAAGCCACAGGTACAGATGGCTTGCCAAACCAGATATTTCTTCGCGAACTTTGACAGTTTCATGTGCTTGAAAATATCTGCTACCTTTCCCCTTCCTTTTGCCGTATAAAATTCCTCTCTCGTAAGCTGCTCGTAGTCGGCTTTGACGTAGGTTTTGTCGTCCATTACCACACAGTTAAACTTCGTCAGCATCGTGGTGTACAGCCTCCGGGATCGCGCTTTGGCCGTCGTATTTTGTTAATCATTTTATCGTTTATATTTAACTAGCTGACCCGGTGTGCTTTGCTACATATTTCAAAAATAAATGTAGATAATTAGTAAACATTCATACAAATTTAGATTTTTGTAAGCATTTTTTTAAGTCAAACCAGCATAGTTCAGATCCAACAACTTTGAAATTGAGAGCTGCAGCTGGAGTTCCGAATTGCAATTCAAAGATGGTATATATTATTTACTGAAACTTGATCTCTAAATTAGTTTTTCAAGATCTGAAATTTGTACTCTGTTTTTAAAGCTTCATAATGACTTAAATAATTTCAAAATTTATTGATTTTCCACCTTTTTTCCCAAAGTGAAAAGTTACGAACTTCCATAAAAACATTTGTCACATCATTATTTGAGTTATGCCAAATATCCGTACACAAAAAAAACTCTCTTAAAAAATATAGTCCCTTCTTTGAAAAGCTCTGTATCTCAAACTTACATGAGAGCTCCCCCATCTTTTCTTATTTTTGCCCCACTGATTGAAGAAGGTAGGCTGATTTACTCGGCTCGAGTTTACATAAATTTGTAATTGAAAGAAAAAGATTCGCATTGTACTTTATGGAGATAGAATTTTGAAAACCGATCAATAGCGTAAATCGGGATAATTTTTTGAGAATATTCCTTATATTCTGTATTATGAGCACTTCTAGCTCCTGATAAGCATTAGATGGTGTATTTTTGGAGTTGAAAAAATAAGCTATAGAAATTAAAAAAAAACCGATGAAAAAGATTTTAATAACCTATTTCAAACAGCTTTTTTCACCATCCTCGCCCTTCGAAGCAGTTTGAATATCTATCCTTTTTGCGCCAAAATTATGTTAAAAAATGTTTCGCCATATGCCAAACTCGTGGACATGAGACATTGCAGCTTGAAGTTTTCTCAAACAGCACTTGTCACGGTATGAAAATTATCGATTTTGTACAGTGTAAATTTCTTTTTTTCCAATAAATTTATTAGAGCGAAAAATATTAATATTTAAAAAAATATTAGTTGCATCACTGAATAAATTCTCAGCGTTTTAATTTCTCTTTGGAAGTCAAATATTCAAAAATGTTGGCAAAAACAATTTCTAAGCTAAGATTTGTCCCGTATATTGGGGTAAATGTAAATGCAAAGTTTATTTTCAGATGCGTCAGGGTAATGGCTTTAAAATGAACTTAATACTTCCTTCTGTTTGTTTGTCTTATCAAGTTTCATTGATATATCTGCAGTATTTCTGCAGTATAAATTTATGTTTGCTACTCAACTTTTAACGAATGCTGTTCAAAGCAAATGACCTTCATTGCAAAGACATTTGAAAATTTTTGATATCCGCTTCCGTTTCAACATTCAGAATATCCCTTCTGGTCTTTCCAACATATTGAATAATTTTGAAGATGAATTTCTTAAAAGTTCGACGTTTGCCGTTTCCCCACTGTGTAAGTTGACAGGAGGGAATAATGTTTTTAACACTTCAAGGGTATACTAAAAATTTTGCTTCCAGTTTAATATCAGTTCTTAAGGCTCACTTTTCAAAAAAGAAGCGGATCAAAAGTCTCTTTTATGCAGCCTTGTAACACAAAAACACTATTCATGTTAAGTACGTACTTGAATCGGTATGTAAGCAAAAAGTAGGATGTTTTTTTCAGATTTTTTTAAAATAAAATGTTTTCATTTTCATTTCTAAATTCGTTTCAGTTGTGTATTTGGGCCGATGTAACAATTTTTAGAAGAAACCAAAAAAAATATTTTTTTTGTAACAGAGAAAAGTTGAACGTTTGAACATGTTCTAGTGTTCCTTGAATAAAAATTCTTTGGGAAAATGAATTCCCTCACTAAAAATCAGTTTATTTCACTGAGACCTTTCACTTATGCACACGTCAGTCCTATGTTATCCAATTTAAAGAAAAGGCTCTTGATCAGTTCATGTGACGGATCGGATTTTTTTTATCTTCTTTAAAATTAAATGGCGCTTGATAAAACTTGTTCATGTTCAACAAAATGTTTCCGATCTATCTCTGTAGAAAACATGTTATTCATATTTCTGTTATCAATATGATTCAAAAATAACCTTGTAGGCAAAATGGGTTAAAAAATTGTATGTTAATTTTTTTTCGTTCTGTATTTTTTTTTTCAATTGTCCGCAAAGTGTGATACCATTATTTCATTAGTATCAGAACTAAATTTAAATTTTTTAGACAACAAATGCTACCTACATTAACACGAACTATTTTTGCAAATCTTTCAATTGGATCAATAGGCGTCCTTTTTTTCACGTACTGTGTACAATTAAGCAAGAAAACACATCTAGGTTGCATATCGCCCCCACGTGCATAAGAAATATAGGTACTTGGTGGAGAAACAGGCGCCTTATTGTTAAATTTTTCTAGCGATCAATGGACAGTATGCTTTGTTTACTATCCACTTGCGACGACGCGACGTTTGTTTGACCATAGAGACGAAAAACAAACCCATCAAAGAAAAGAAAATCTCTAAAAATGGATCCCATGACCTTTCAATTTCAGATTTTGGCAAAAATAAATGTATATTTTTTATTCGATCGGCAAAATGTCAATCTGGATCACATCTAGGCGTCATTCATAACCATGTGCTTAATAAATGAGCTAGGAATCAAGTAGAAAAAAATCACAATAAGGATTCATATCGCCATCCCTTGCTTTGAAAATATGCTTGGTTGAGAAATACGCGCCAAAATATTCTTACTGATCAGTATGCTATGCCTTGGTTACTATCCTCTCGCGACGACGTTGGCTTGCGACGCCTCCACCATGGAGACGAAAAACAAACCGCCCAAAGGAAGAAAAAATCTCGAGAAAATGGATGTCATGACTTTAATTTGTTTCGAAAAATTACATATTTTGTATGGAAGACCCCCCTCTCTTAAGCCGGATGGAGTTTTGACTATTACAGAAACCATCCCCGGCCTCAAAAACCCTCAGATGCCAATTTTGACGATGATCGGTTCAGTAGTTTCCGAGTCTATAGGGAACAGACAGACAGACAAACATTCATTTTTATATATATAGATTAAAAATTTGGAAAAATAACAGTGCAAATCTATTCAAAATCTAGACATTGTTAAAAAAATAAGCAAAAAGAAAACGATATAAAATTACTTGATATTAAAATTTTTCATCAAATCACATCATCAGCGCTCAAGTCGTATCAAAGGATCAAACAAAAATTGATGCAAATTTTTAATTTAACTCTAAAATTTATTTTTGGGAACAAAACTAAAACTTTAAAGAGGAATATGAGTTTTTTATTGTATTTAGCAAATACAAAGTAGTTAAATGAAGAGTAGATATAAAAAAAATTCGTGATAGAATAAATAATAGGGTTGCTCAAAATTGCACTATGTCTGGGATTTTGGGGGCTCAACCTTCAAATGATTGCTTAGTGTGACAAAAAGCTTTTGTAAGGCGGCGACTCAGAAAAATTATGTTTAGAGGTCGCACTGGTTCGATTTTGAAAAAAAAGCGATTTTCACGATATTTTTTCCCAACAAAACTCTCAGATCTTGAACAAGGTTCAAACATTTGTCTCTTATATTTTTTAAATTTTCTTCATAATGAAAGTTTTACCATAAACATTTCTGGGACTGTTTTGGACTCTCAATTTGTTTGTATGTTTTTTTTTTCATTGCGCAATACTATGACTTTCTGTAAAAAAAATATTTACAATCCACATAAAAGTGTACTTTGGATTAAGACTTTTAATCGACATTGAACTCAAAAGATGCGCAACTTTGCAGAAGAAAGTGTATAGCTATAACTTGTCGTTAAAAAGTTATTCAAGTTTTTCTGAGTCACAAATTTCAAACTTTTGCTAAGAATTGCTTAATATTATGATGTGGATGAGTTTCGAGCAATCTAATCCTCTGATATCAAACTTTTTCATCATTTTATCTATCCTTGATTCAACAGAAAGAACCATGATGAGTATCTAGATTTTAATTTAAATTTATCTAATGATTTAGCCATAACACATTCGCCAAACCATCACCCAAGTATGGGTAACACGACCTTCAATCAATAAAAAACCTAGAAACTTAGGATGATTCTTTCTGGTGATTTAAGAATCGATAAAAGGATGAAAAAACTTGATATCAAACTTGATATGAGTTAATTTGATTCTTAGATTGCTCGAAACTCGCCCACATGATGATTCGAAGCAATTCTTAGCAAAAATTAGAAAATAATGACTTTTTTCCACAGTGAAACTTGAATTACTTTGAAACGACAAGTCATAGCTATATACTTTCTTATGCAAAGTTGCAGAAAAACTTAATCCAAAGTACACTTTTTTGTGAATTGTAAATATTTTTTTACAGAAAATCATAGTATTGCGTAATTAAAAAAATCATACATACAAATTGGGAGTCCACAACTGTCCCAATAAATTTTTAGTTTAAAATTTACATTATTTATAAAGAATATTTGTAAAATATAAGAGACACATGTTTGATTTTATGTTTCAAGATTTAAGAATGTTATTAGGATGGCATTTTTCAAAAATCCAACCAGTGTGACCTCTAAACATGATTTTTTTTTTTGAGTCGCCGCGATATAAAATATTGTTTTTATACACCCTAAGCTATCATTTGAATGTTAAGCCCCCAAAATTCGAGACATAGTACAATTTTGGGCCACACCAATGAATAAGAATGCAAGGGAATTATTTTAAGTTTCTATTACACAATACAAACCTCATAACTTTAAATTTTTCAGTTTTAAGAAAATGATAAACACACAAAATAATCGCAATCAAACTTTAAAAAGACTAACAAAACTTACAAAGAAAACATGAAATTTTATGTGAACCCGAGCAAGGCTGAGTAAAATCAGCTAGTACCTACTTAAATAAAATAATACTGTAAGAAATGCAGTTATTGCAATCTTTGTGCCATATTTTTAATAACCCTTTTCCGGTTGCTTGCGGCATTATTTCTTCTTCAGGAATTGTAGTCTTCAGTCATATTGTGTAAACACGTTTCTTAAGTCCCTAGCTAGGGGAACATGGTTCAATACGCATCCGATCGCTTTAAAAAAGATGAAGCTCACGAAAATATGTTGATATTTCGTGACGAAATTCAATGTTGATATACTTGAAGTCCCTTTATAATGGAAACTGGGCTGAAGAGTTACGTTAAAGCTGATTATTGGATGTAACTGCCTGTTCAGCGGTTTTAAAATTTGAAGCAAACAAAACCCCCCAAAGAAGGGCAGCTCAACGTAACAATGACCTTCCAAAACTAGAAAGAAAACTTCATCATTGACAATTGTAAATATTTTGTCTCCCGTGAATTAAGATTTTTTACACAACAACGAAGCATTTCACAGTAGCTTGCCCAACGCCACTCAACGAAGTGTAGTACACTAGTGAGTGAGTATAAGTACAGGACAAGGGAGAATACCCTCGTGTAGCCGCAGGACACTATCATGGCGAGAACACTGCTGAATACATACTTCAATTTGACGACCAGAAGCAGCAGCAGCCAGCAATCCAGTCTCAGCCACTGACATCGTCGCCTTCCATATCATATTTGTCCTACTACACATAGAGAAGTGGCGAGAAAGAAAGACAGCGGATGAAAAAAAAAGCTTATAGAGGAGGTCCTCCCAATCCA